>NC_047106.1:32522181-32822181 GCF_902500255.1 Thalassophryne amazonica
CATAAGTGAATAATTTAAATTCCTGCTAAAAAGGCATAAATCATAAAACTCATTTTGTATTATTTGTTTGCAGTAAGTGGCAAACCAAGCCTGCAGTGCAGTGATGGATAGCAGAGCATTTTTTTCAAAAGCAAAAAAGCTTCAGGTGAGGTTTGTGCACTCTATAGACCTTATGTGATAGTAGATATGGACATTGAGAATATCAAAGGATGGAAAGTGAAGCTAAGGGTAAATTGACTGTGGAGGTGTCTTACTTGTGTTACCGGTGTTTTGGTATGAATTCTGACTTAAGTCACAGATTTATTTTTCTTACAAGGACTTCATTAGATCTCGTCTGTCCTTTCTATGCGTGCTGTTAATTCGGTAAATAATTAATATATTTCTTATCCTGAACCCATTTATGTGCAGTGTACCATCTGTGTTCTCCATCCAGCCTTATAGTGGAGTGCTGCTGTAGCTGTGCTAAACCAGGTCCTCCTGCACACGGCACTAAACCTCACTGATCAGAGCAACTACTGTATTTTTATGACTTACAACGTGGAAGTGCGTGCTGCCAGAAAAACCGAGACAATCAGTTTGTAGAATACATAAATGAATAGCCAAAACTAAAACACAATCTAAGTAATGCCTAAAACTATCTAAATGTAATTGAAAAGTGATACCAGGGTGAGTGTTCTGTACTAAGTACTATGACATAATAATCTGTTAAGATGAAATAAATATGAATGAAATAAATCTTCAATAACTATAGGCTCATAAGACTAATATAAAAACAAGGATAATATACTTTACTCAGCCTCTGAATATTTCAGACCTGCTCCTAAGTTGCAATTACTATTTGCCCTCACCACATTAGGAGATTAAATTATTTGTTATATAAACTGCACCAGAATGCAGGAATTTTATGTATGGGCTGTTATCCATTGCTAATATGCAGGGTTTTTTTGTTTTTTTTTTAAATCATTCTGACAATGAATGCAGCTTTTACAAGCAATGTTTTCACTGGGAAATCATGGGAAAGTGTATTTCTGGACATCTAGATTTTAAAAATGTGCTAAGCACTCCTAAAACTGGAAGTCTAAAATCGCCTCTGCTGGGTTGCTTGAAATGTCTTCAGGGAACTGAAACCAGTCCAAGTGATCGGACTACATTTCTATTCAATGTGCTGGGATATGTGAGTTGGATGACTAATAAGAATCTAATATAACTCAAATAGTCAGTGTTGTACCCTTTTTTTTAATGCAGTACACTTTTTTTTTTTTTTTTTTTAGTTTCACTGTTTTTTTTTGTTCTGACCATATATTAGTTTTTGTTTTATACAATATAATTAAAATTCTTGATAGAAATGATATTAAAAAAATATGCTAATTAAATCCAAAGTGAAAACAAAATTTATCAAAATAAAACATAAAAAAATACGATGGCAAAAATATTAATATAATGCAAAAAATTCACACCCTGTAAGAAAACACAACTAAATGATTGATTTTACAGCCAGCTGGATTTAGACACCTCAGAGTGGATACAAGAACCTTCTGAATTCCATGAATGCTGCTTGAAGTTCAGCTGGATTTGTTACTGTCTGTTCAGACTGATGAAGAGACTGTCTTCATATGGTGCATCCAGAAAATATTCAGTGCTTCACTTTTTCCACATTATGTTGCAGCCTTATTCCAACAGGGAGTCAATTCATTTTTCCCCTCAAAATCCTGCTCATAACACCCCATAATGACAACATGAATAAAGTTTTTATTATATTTACAAATTTATAATGGGCAGTTTTGCCTATTTCTCTTTGCAGCAACTCTCAAGATCCATCAGGTTGGTGGTGGTGGCAGCATCATGCTGTGGGGATGTTTTTCAGCAGCAGGAACTGGGAGACTAGTCAGGATTGAGGTAAAGATAAATGCAGCAATGTACAGAGACATCCTGGATGAAAACCTGCTCCAGAGCGCTCTTGACCTCAGACTGGGGCAACGGTTCATCTTTCAGCAGGACAATGATCTGAAGCACACAGCCAAGATATCAAAGAAGTGGCTTCAGGACAACTCTGTGAATGTTCTTGAGTGGCCCAGACCTGAATCAGATTGAACATCTCTGGAGAGATCTGAAAATGGCTGTGCACCGACGTTCCCCATCCAACCTGATGGAACTTGAGAGGTGCTGCCCAAACAAATAAAAATAAAAAAAACACATAATTAGTCATTTTCTTCAGGTAATGTGAAATGAGGTGGCACAGTGGCTTAGTAGTTAGCACTGCTGCCTCACAGCGAGACGGTCATTAGATTGCTTCCCACCTGGTCCATTCTGTGTGGAATTTGTATGTTCTTCCCGTCTTTGTGTGTGTTCCCTCCTGCTTCCAAAAACATGCAGATTAGGTACCTGAATCTTTTTTTTCTGATGGCAGAGTGAAAAGAATTCATTGTATTGGTGGGAGGGGCTTTGATCCAAAATTGTGCAGTTGCCACACTATACAAAAATACAATATGTGATGTGCTTGTGTACAGTAGTGTTCAGAATAATAGTAGTGCTATGTGACTAAAAAGATTAATCCAGGTTTTGAGTATATTTCTTACTGTTACATGGGAAACAAGGTACCAGTAGATTCTCACAAATCCAACAAGACCAAGCATTCATGATATGCACACTCTTAAGGCTATGAAATTGGGCTATTAGTAAAAAAAAAGTAGAAAAGGGGGTGTTCACAATAATAGTGGCATCTGCTGTTGACGCTACAAACTCAAAACTACTATGTTCAAACTGCTTTTTTTATCAATCCTGTGAATCACTAAACTAGTATTTAGTTGTATAACCACAGTTTTTCATGATTTCTTCACATCTGCGAGGCATTAATTTTGTTGGTTTGGAACCAAGATTTTGCTTGTTTACTGGTGTACTTGGGGTCATTGTCTTGTTGAAACACCCATTTCAAGGACATGTCCTCTTCAGCATAAGGCAACATGACCTCTTCAAGTATTTTGACATATCCAAACCGATCCATGATACCTGGTATGTGATGTATAGGCCCAACACCATAGTAGGAGAAACATGCCCATATCATGATGCTTGCACCACCATACTTCACTGTCTTCACTGTGAACTGTGGCTTGAATTCAGAGTTTGGGGGTCGTCTCACAAACTGTCTGCGGGCCTTGGACCCAAAAAGAACAATTATACTCTCATCAGTCCACAAAATATTCCTCCATTTCTCTTTAGGCCAGTTGATGTGTTCTTTGGCAAATTGTAATCTCTTCTGCACGTCTTTTATTTAACAGAGGGACTTTGCGGGGGATTCTTGCAAATAAATTGGCTTCACACAGGCGTCTTCTGTCGCAGCACTTACAGGTAACTCCAGACTGTCTTTGATCATCCTGGAGCTGATCAATGGGTGAGCCTTTGCCATTCTGGTTATTCTTCTATCCATTTGGATGGTTGTTTTCTGTTTTCTTCCACATGTCTCAGGTTTTTTTGTCCATTTTAAAGCATTGGAGATCATTGTAGATGAACAGCCTATAATTGTTTGCAACCGGGGTATACGTTTTCCCCCTCCAATTTTAATCAAACTACGCTGTTCTTCTGAACAATGTCTTGAACGTCCCATTTTCCTCAGGCTTTCAAAGAGAAAAGCATGTTCAACAGGTGCTGGCTTCATCCTTAAATAGGGGACACCTGATTCACACCTGTTTGTTCCACAAAACTGACAAACTCACTGACTGAATGCCACACTACTATTATTGTGAACACCCCTTTTTCTGATAAGATAATGACCTCAAGCACACTAGTAAACAAGCAAAATCTTGGTTCCAAACCAACAAAATTAATGTTTTGGAGTGTCCTGCCCAATCCCCGGGCCTAAGCCCAATTGAGAACTTGTGGGGTGACATCAAAAAAGCTGTTTCTGAAGCAAAACCAAGAAATGTGAATGAATTGGAGTGGAATAACAGCTGAAAGGTGCCACAAGTTGGTTGACTCCATGCATAGTTTAGTGATTCACAGGATTGATTAAAAAAGCAGTTTGAACATAATAGTTTTGAGTTTGTAGCGTCAACAGCAGATGCTACTATTATTGTGAACACCCCCTTTTCTACTTTTTTTTTTTTTACTAATAGCCCAATTTCATAGCCTTAAGAGTGTGCATATCATGAATGCTTGGTCTTGTTGGATTTGTGAGAATCTACTGGTACCTTGTTTCCCATGTAACAATAAGGAATATACTCAAAACCTGGATTAATCTTTTTAGTCACATAGCACTACTATTATTCTGAACACTACTGTACAATTTTTATGAAATGAGTACAACAATCTAAACCTACCATAATCATCCCCATTTTTAAAGTCTACAATAATCAGTAATATTTGTTCCTTGATTGTCTTTTTGAAACAAATCTATCAAACAATGCAAAAATCATCTCAATGATAAAAATAAACAGTAGAAAAATAAGTGAGAAAGAAATGTTAAAATAATCTTCACTTCTGAGGCTCCACTCAGTTGCTTGGTGGAGATGTTTCAACGCAACAGCAGCTGCCGACAGCAACATACAGAGTCCAGTATGTGATGGCAGCTGTCTGTTATTTTTTCAATGGTAGAAATGGTACAAAAGTTCAAAAGACTCCAAAATGGAGCTGCTGGTCTTAGTCTGACCTCTGACCCTGAACGAGGTGCCCTTTCCGCTGCTTGTTGGCACCATGGGCATTTGTGGGTGGGACTCTGAAACAACACCAGAGGAGAACCTGAAGACAGTGCTCAGACTCTGTCTGAGGAATCATCATGAACCCTCTGGCTTCATTTTATCTGAGTCTGTGTGTCACCAGCAGGTGGCGTCTGTGTTTTTACCATCAAACATGGATTAATAGGAGTCTGATGTCCACATTAATGTGTTCTCTGCCTCAGAAAGCTGGAAAACCAGCTCACTGTAGATCATCTACAAGGAGAAAAAAAAATGGAAGAAAAAAGATGAAAAGCTTTGGTTTTTTTTTTGTTTGATTGTTTGGTGTTGTTTTTGTTTTCTCCCGTGTCAAAGGTGTGAAAGAGCATCAGTACCTTCAAGAGCAGCCTGTTGTCCTCCTGGCAGGTCATCACCTCCTTTACAGCAGAGGAGTGAAGGTCAGACTCCTTCACACCGAACCTGCTCTTTGGTGGCCTGTAGGAGTTTCTGGGGAAGTGAACTTTTGGTTTCAACTGAGAATACTCAGGTGTCCTGTAGTACAAAGGCCCCATCCAGAAAATAGAACACATTTTTTTTTTTTAGCATGTTTTTATTTATTTATTTACACACCTGCTACAAGCCTAAATTTATTTTTATTTTTTGCTTAAATCAGTGACATTGCTAATTTTGGTCAGTTGTCAATAAAAAAAGTTATAAAATACAACAGTGACTTTTTACATTAACAAGAATTTTTAACATTTGCAAATGAAAACTTATATACAAAACTATTTTTTCACTTTGCCTATTAAAATTAAACACTGCTAATACAACAATTATAATAATAATAATGGTGATGAAATGAAACTTGGGTCACATCATCTTATAATGTGCACACATTGAAAGGTATAAAACAGATGGCACAAATGACAATAAATAAACACATGAGAACAATCTGACAGAGGTGTGGCTCATTCTTGGGCCAACTGTGCTGAAAATTATCAATCTGTCATTAACCTGTGGATCTGTTCCCAAATGTTTTAAATTTGCAGTAATTAAACCATTACTTAAGAAATCTAATCTTGACCCTAGTGTATTGAAAAATGACAGGCCGATATCAAATCTATCTATTCTGTTCCAAAATTTTAGAAAAGGTGGTTTCACGGGAGCTCATAGAGCACCTCACTGAGAATAATCTTTTTGAGCCACTGCAGTCTGCTTTTAGAAAATATCATTCTACAGAGACAGCAAGCAATAGACTCAGACCCCACTATGGTTTTGGTGTTGTTAGATCTCAGTGCTGCGTTTGATACCGTGGATCATCATATGGTTGGAGAATCTTTTTGGGATTATTGGACGTGCCCTTGCGTGGTTGAAGTCATACCTGTCCAGTCATTCTCAATGTGTTTTGTATAATAACACTACCTCTAACCTTAGTGACATGAGATTTGGGGTTCCACAGGGATCCGTTTTAGGCCCCTTGCTTTTCTCCCTGTATATAGCACCACTTGGGCATATACTGCGGAGTTTTGGGATTGTCTTTCATTGTTATGCTGATGATACTCTGTTATACATGTCGCAAACTGTGGGAAATCTCATTCCTGTAAAATCCCTGGAGGACTGTCTTCTATCAGTGAGAAGCTGCCGGATGTCTAGTAACTTCCTACTTTTAAACTCAGATAAGACTGAAATGTTGGCTCTGGTCCAGCGAGACATCGGCATCAGTTTGACCAGCTGGCGCTCAGCCTGGGTTCGTGTGTCATACATTATACGCACAAAGTGAGAAACCTTGGGGTAATTTTTGATCCAACGTTGTCCTTTGACCTCCACATCAGGGATGTTACTAGGACTGCTTTTTTCCATCTGCGAAATATAGTGAGGATCCGCCCCATCCTGTCTATGGTTGATGCTGAGATCCTGATTCATGCTTTTGTTTCTTCTAGACTGGATTATTGTAATGTTTTATTTTCAGGATTACTGCAATCCAGCATTAGAGGTCTTCAGCTGGTTCAGAACGCTGCCGCCAGACGTTTGACACACACAGCAGAAGGTCTGAACGCATCACACCCATTTTGGCATCGTTACACTGGCTCCCTGTCTCTGTGAGAGCAGATTTTAAGGTTTTGTTATTGACTTATAAAGTTGTTCATAGACTGGCGCTGTCTTATCTGGCTGATCTGGTGGAACCTTACGTGCCGGCCCGGGTTTTGCGGTTGCAGGATGCAGGACTTCTCTGTGTTCCCAGGGTGAAGAAGAAGTCAGCAGGTCAAAGAGCTTTTTCTCATCAGGCACCCACCCTGTGGAACAGTCTTCCTGCGACCGTGAGGCAGTCGGAGTCTTTATGACCACATAAAGCAGACTTTGTTTTACTTTTGAATAATCTGGATTTTCATATTTTACAATCATTTTCCTGTCAATACAAAAACTTTAAAAATTTTGTTTGTTTTTTGGTCAGAAAAAATATGAATTTAATTATCAAATGTTAAAAATAAATAGCACTTTTGCTCAGTTGTTACAAATAATAGTTTAAAAATCACATCATGTGTAATGTGCTGTTGAATATGGTCTTTGATTTTCTAATTGCAAATAACCTAAATGCGACCCGTGCTTTTTTCTTTTTAATCAGAAGACAATCCTTCTTCTGTGTAACAACACCAGGTTGAGGTCACACCAACCAATCAAATCAAATCAATTTTATTTATACAGCACCAAATCACAACAAACAGTTGCCCCAAGGCGCTTTATATTGTAAGGCAAGGCCATACAATAATTACGGAAAAACCCCAACGGTCAAAACGACCCCCTGTGAGCAAGCACTTGGCAACAGTGGGAAGGAAAAACTCCCTTTTAACAGGAGGAAACCTCCAGCAGAACCAGGCTCAGGGAGGGGCAGTCTTCTGCTGGGACTGGTTGGGGCTGAGGGAGAGAACCAGGAAAAAGACATGCTGTGGAGGGGAGCAGAGATCAATCACTAATGATTAAATGCAGAGTGGTGCATACAGAGCAAAAAGAGAAAGAAACACTCAGTGCATCATGGGAACTCCCAGCAGTCTAAGTCTATAGCAGCATAACTAAGGGATGGTTCAGGGTCACCTTTTTTTTTGTTGTTGACATTAACCTTTGTCCGATCTTCTCCAAAAGTTAATCATCTCGAGATATCCGCTCAAGAAATCTGTACAACTGAGTTCTTCGCTGTTTTGTTCACAGCCAAACACTCACAGGTCCATTTACAATGCTACACTATATTATATTAAAAACATAGTCAGGTTCTTGGTACAAAAAAAAAAAAAAAATATTGATTAAAAAAATTCCATTTTGTCTCAAAGAGAAAACAAATCTCTACTATACAGTCCAAATAAGGTATCAAAATAAGGAGTTACATAAGTGCACACACTTTTTATAATTAAATGTCCAGTTTTATAGCCAGTTGTATCATAAACAATTGATTCATGTATGAAGTGTCTACATCACTTTTAAAAAGTCAAAACCGACATGATGTCACAATTGTAACGCAACTGGAGACACCAACGCAGAGATACAGTCAAGTTTACATCAAAATACAAATACAATGGTTTATTCAATCCAGGTCAAAACACATCTAGTGGTCAATACTAGCACCAGGTAGCAGTATTTGTAAGTCCTTATAGGCTCTAAGGTCCATCAGGGTGGTGCTTATCTCCAGTTTCTGTGGGGTGAAGCGCACAAGAGTCCATGACTTCCCCTGGAGAAGACACCAGTCCATTGGAAGTTAACTTCCCTTACCAAAAAGTAGTATATGCAAGTATGTTTCAAGTATACTTCTAGTTTGCTTTTTATATACTTATAAGTACTATTTTTTGGTAAGGGTTCCCAGCCCAGGATGGTACCCAATTACAGCTGGGTGAATAAAGACAATACAGTCATGTTGCATGAGCAGAATTCAAACCCAGGTCGACATATGGGCAGACCAGCTACTTCTCAGGCAACAGTATCCAAATCAGCAACCAAAAAAAAAAACCCAACAAAAAACAAACAGACACACACAAAAAACAGGGGTTTAAATACACAGGGAAGTAAACAGGGAACACTGGCAACAGGCATAGATAGTCATAGCCCAACAACCGGCCCAGCTATGAATTGGTCCGATACTGGCATCCATCTTGGAGTGAGATTTCCCACTCCTAAACGACCAATAGGAGAGGATGCTTGCATAACACCAACGTGAGGCTGACATCAGCGTCTCAACCGCCAACCAATCACAGGCTAGGAGAGAGAGGCCAGTATCTGGCCCAATTCAGGGCCGGCTGTCGGGCTAAGATAGTCACAGGAAGAAAGTGAACAAGAGATGACACAAAATGATAGAACAGAAACACTTAGAAATCAACCAACATGGAGAATTCTGAAAAATTAATCAAAATAGAAAACACTAAAAAGTAACCAAAGATGAGAGCACACAAACAATTGAAACTCACAACAGGACACCAGAGGGAGACAGAGAGACAGACGCATGACAATTTTATACAGTAAATAGTTTAATGAAACTTAGTAATACAATGGTAACAGTGACTTTAAAAGGTAAATATTTTTAGAAATACTAATTAAAATTTTCAAATGTTCAATTTTTACCTAAACGTTGTATTTAGTATTTATCATAACAGTGGCTTTGGTGTGTCAGACCACGGAACTACATGGTTCCATGGTTGCTGCACTTCATTCCTGTGGTCCTTAAACTGGATTAGCGTGACTGTGATCAATGGGTTAGCCAGTTGATCCTTGATCTTGTAAGTGCCATATGGAGAACAGGATAGATCCTAATTATCTTCTGAACTTGTAGTTTGAAGAGGCTGTTGGTCATTAATAGAAGATATAGGTGGAGGGTTACTTATTTTATTTATTTTAACCTTTATTGAACCAGGTAGGTCAACTGATAACCGGTTCTCATTTACAATGGCAACCTGGTCATCAATGTAAACTGATGACCAGGTTGGTGTAATCGCTTACAGTTTACACCATACATTTGTGAAATTAAAATAAAAATGAGCTCAATGAAAATGAGCTGTTAGCACAGGTTAGTTTTTAATAAGTGGGTAGGAAACAGTTCAGCAGCCAATTATATTACTTTTGATCCCTTTAAAATTGGGAGACCACACAAAAGTGATGTATTCCTACACTGTTGACTCAGTTTGTACATGATTACAATTACATTAACTCTTTAATGTTTAGCTCAGCCCTTTTGATAACATACGGTGACAGACAGCTATAAAATTAAAACACTGTTGTCCAAATAAGCTGTAGGCTGAAGTGTGTTTGAAGAGTCCATCATTCTATCACACAGCACAGGTCAGTCCTGGAACTAATACTATGACAGAAAGATGTTTGCTATAAAGTCGCCCTTTCAGGCAATTAAAATTCAGCATGGGACAGACATGAAGAGGTCAAAGGTGAGGGGCTGTCGGGTCTTTAGATTAAAGAGATGGAAGTACAGGATGTCAGATAGCCAGCACAGCTCTCCACCCCTGAATACATCCCAGGATGCAGTCCGCTGAAGCAGCCGTGCTGCTCCACGCTTTGCCCACTGCCAGTGTTCTCATCCTCTCCCATCAGTCGACTGACGGGCGTCACCTCCACCGTTTCACTGAGAGGAGTCAAGGCCTGCAGGCAGCAGGTATGTCTGTGGAGGTTCTGCAGGGTAGAGGTGGTGGGAGGAGTTGTGGTGGCAACTATTTGTGTATTTGAGACAAGACTGTCTTCCCTTAACTCCTCCCACACGTTACCTAAAAAAAAACAAAACAAAGAACAGCTGTGTTTTCAAAAAACAAACAAACAAACAGATGATCATAACAGTTTTATTTTAAACATTATATTCAGGAAACACATTTAGATAATTGAAAAAACCTCCAAACATTTTAAATTCCCATTGTGAATTGATCTAATTTTCAAAGAGGTCTTTTAATAATGACTTGATAAAGTCGCATGAAATTGTCAGTATAATAATACAACCCCAATTCCAATGAAGTTGGGACACTGTGTGAAATGTAAATAAAAACAGAATACAATGATTTGCAAATCCTCTTATACCTATATTCAATTGAATACACCACAAAGACAAGATATTTAATGTTCAAACTGATAGACTTTTTTGTTTTTGTGCAAATATTTGCACATTTTGAAATGGATGCCTGCAATATGTTTCAAAAAAGCTGGGACAGGTCCAACAGAAGACTGGGAAAGTTGATGAATGCTGTACAGGAGCTTGCATGCAGTCTGGGTGGAGGACTTGTAAACATGGGCACAGCCTAATTTCAATTTTCAATTTCAATTTATTTTCATTTATATAGTGCCAAATCACAAGGTTGCCTCAAGGTGCTTCACACAAGTAAGGTCTAACCTTACTAACCCCCAGAGCAACAGTGGGAAGGAAAAACTCCCTCTGAGGAAGAAACCCCATTCTGCACGTGTTACAAATGGCGTAGCTTCATAGTAAAAGAGTGCAGGTACTAGACTGGCCTATCTGCAGTCCAGACCTGTCGCCCACTGAAAATGTGTTGCGCATTATGAAGCGCAAAATACAACAACGGAGACCCCAGATTGTTGAACAACTGAAGTCATACATCAAGCAAGAATGGGAAAGATTCCACCTACAAAGCTTCAACAATTAGTGTCCTCAGTTCCCAAACGCTTATTGAGTGTTGTTAGAAGGAAAGGTGATGTAACACAGTGATAAACATACCACTGTCCCAGTTTTTTTGAAATGTGTTGCAGGCATCCATTTCAAAATTTGATGCCATTTCAATTAATTAGATTTTTGTTTTAAAGTCTGTCTACACAGGCTTGAATGTGACATTATTATTAGTATAATAATATTTTGATTTATTGTCCAGTTATTAAAAATCCTGCAGTGAAAGAAAATTCATGACAAATGTATGTATTTCAACAAAGGAAAACAAGTAAAATCCCAAACCTTCCCATTTGAAAAAAACATACAAGGGTAATCTCCCACTGCTGAATTTTGGCCCCAAATTGCCTCCTGATTTCAAAATTGAGGAAATGTGGCCTGCTTTTTTAAAACAGTAATCAAACTTTGTACTGCCTACTTTTATATGGGTGCTTACAAATGTTTGTAACAGAGGATTGCCAAATATTGCCAGCTATTGCTGAATTTACCTGAATAAGGATGATTCCCATTACACAAGTGTTTGTGTGCATGAACGGGTGTCGCAGACCGAACAGTCCCCCCTAAAAATTGGTTTGCTTTTTACATATGCGCATGCGCGCAACAGTGGTGACGTGTATTGTTTATTTTCAGGAAAGTTAGTCCCATCATAATCACTTCCATCGTTGTAGTCACGAACAGTCGTTCTGTCACCCAAAACTCTCCATCGCCTAAAACTCTCTTTTCAGTGGCATCCATTATCACTAGATATATATATATCAAGAGCGAGCTCGAAAAGCAAGCGTCTTATTCCTTCGGTGGCAAAGCGAGAAACCCAAGGGGGGGTAATTTTCCTGAAAATAACAATACGCATGACCACTGTTGAGTGCATGCGTATATGCAAAAGGCGGAGCGATTTTTAGGGTGTACCATTTGGTCTGCAACACAAGTTAATGCAGACTGCACTACTCCCATATTATTCCCATGCATTTTAGCAAAGCTAAGATTTATCTATTTACATGTCAAAACAGTCTTCTTCTGAAGAGCATGGCATGCTTTTCTTGGGAGTTATTTTGAAAGAGAAGGAGAATTCTGCCCAGGGAATGGTAGGTCCCGATTAGAATTGGAATCAGAATCGCCTTTATTGTCATTATAATTTGCATTGCAACGAGATCTGAGTGCAATGCAAAAAAGGTGCTTTCCGTGGCGCGAGTAATTTTTAGCCAAGTAAAAGATCGTGAAATTTAACGGTAAATTATTCAGAGTATATGTACAACTAATATAAACATCAGGTAAAATAAAATAAAATGTGGACCAAGTAAAATGTAAAACGAGGGATGTCTACCGAAAACCGGTATTAAATGGGCCCTGGAGCTAAATTATTAAAGATTGGCGTATTGATAAGCTCCACCCCTTAACAGCACTGCTTTCAGTACTGGAGAAATTAAGGAAATAAATTTTGAGCTCTCTCTCTCTCTCTCTCTCTCTCATTTGGAGCCTTGTGTGCAGAGCTGAAGGCAGGTCTCTCTGTGTCACTCTCTGTGTTTATCTTGATGGGAGCTTGCGGTTTGTACGTGTGCATCTGTGTATTTGTCCGTGTGTTTGTTTGACTGTGCTAGGAGCACGTGTGTGTGTGTGTGTGTGCGACTACAAAGACGGAGTGCTGCTTGTGTGCACACATGCATTTAATTGAGCGACTGAGCGAGAGAGAAAGGGCTGATCATTTAGTTTTCTTCATATCCTTTCAAACAAGAAAAAAACTGATCATCCCCATTTTCTCTCTCTCTCTCTCGTGCACACAGAGCCGACGATAGCGTGATAACCATCTCTAGTCCCGATTACTGTATATTGTAGATGGATGTCCACTGTTACCCTGCATTTGTAAAACGTTCTGCACAAATGACAGACTGTAACTGTTTTACATAACGATGTATCTCAAAGTCACAATTTTTTTTTCAACATGTTCTAAAATAGAGCCCGACCGATATATAAGCCCTTTTCCAAGTACTCACTATCGGACGAAATTTTGTCGATAGAACGCCGATAATTTCTCATAAACAGAACAGTTACTGAAATAATGTTTGTGTCGGCAATGTAAAATGTCCTTGCACCATTTGTCCAGTAGATGGCGCTCTGACTCCATTCAGCTGAGAGCTGCTTACACCCCTGCTTAAATGTGTTCATTACCGGCCCCGTAGTTCGCCGTCACACTGCACTGATCGGCTGACAAAAGCATACAAGTAAGTTTAGAAGGATGTTGTTTGTAATAACTGTGATTACATTCACCCCACATTTCTCCCGTTTCAGTTCAACTCAGTTTGATTAAGTCAGTTTATGTAGTAATGTGTCAAATGTGCTTCATTGTGTCGGTCACGCTTTTTATTAAGCCCACGTTGTGTAGACCTTATTTCTAGCATGAAAAACTTTTGTTTACTGCTAAGAGGTTGAAACATTCAGTTGATCGGCTGATTTATCGGCTATCGGCAAATCAGCCGATTTATTGATTATCGGCATTTTTTTCATCCAAATATCGGCATCGGCCTCAAAAAATCCATACCGGTTGGGCTCTATTTTAAAATTTCCTAATCACTCACAATGTTCTACTTTTACTGCTGCTTACACCCAGTGTTGGGCCCTGATTGGGTATCTGATTATTTTTTACACCAAAAATGTAGACCACCGGGCATCCCAAACTGACAATAGGAGAGTGCCCTTTTGTGGACTTTCCACCTTAGATCTCAGAGATTTTGAGGTGCATATGAATAGACGGTGAAGTCCCTCTCAGCACATACGTAGATGTGAAACCCCTTTATAAGTGGAGACAGCACCACTGCACAACAGCTTTTATTTGTAACTGGAGTCCATTAAAACCTTATGAGGATTGTTGTGGATTCACCTTACCTAGAAATGGTTAAGCGCTGGCTGCTGAATAAAACTGTACCAAAGGTCTGTGTACACGCCATATGAACTGGATGTCTAATGGAGCCTAGCTGTACTTATGGAAGCTAATCTGCCAGTAATTCCAGTGTTAAGTTTAGGGCATGACGACAACAGCAATACAAACAAAGCAGCAGGCTGAAATTCATTAACACAGTTAAATTATTAATATTAGTAGTTGCTTATTAACTTTTAAGTGGGTTCAGTGGCTTTTCTTTTTTAGGATTCCAGATCCGAGACCTGCAAGTGAAACAGATTTCCTTTTCTCCACCTTTCCAACTTCAAAAAATTTGTTTTTCATTGCGGTGTTGCTGTCCATGAACTATGTGAGGAAATGGATCCTGCTTCAGAGGATTTATAGGCAAATGTTTACTTGAGTGTGTCTACATCCATTCATGGTGAACGATTGGGATGGAAATCAGGCTCATGCATGTGTACAATTTTACAATGACTGACTGACTTTACAATGAATGAATGACTTTCTGAAATGAAGCAAACCCAGAAGTGGGAATGGCGTCTTACTTCCCATAGACGCCCATGTTAAAATGTCCAGTTTTAGAGAAGAAATAAACATGTTTACAGCTAGTTACAAAAAAAACCCATTTGGGTCTCTTTAGCTAGTTTCCACCTCCATCACAACTGTACGGGCATGATTTTTTAAAAAAAAATTCATCAGCATAACATACATGAAGCCATAAAATTATGAATAAATTAGGGGCATGGTCACTTTGAGTGACAGGTATGTGCCGTGCAGAGATTGCTAGGAGTGGCTGCTAGCTGTTGTGCCCAGATAGTATCTGTCCTTTTTGAGTATTTTGTTACAAATACCTATAATAATATGGCTTGTTATGCAATTACTTGAACCAATGGGCCACCTAAGGAGTCTGTGCTCCAGTATTTCCATCAAGTGAAATTCTCATGTTATTTAATTTATTAGCACCATTTGCACTGTTAACAAGTATCAGTAGCTTGGTGACATTAGCTCCACTGTTACTGGTCATAATTTTTTATTCCCACACCCAAGTCACCCATCATAAAACGTACTACCCAGTACACCAAAATACATGTAAAAAAAACTACCCAAACCAAAGTTAGGCTGTTAGCTTTAGCTTGTTCATAACTCTGAGATGGGTTCGTGTTTGGGCTTCATTTGTTCTGCCCAGGTCATGTAGGGTCTTGCCCAAGCTCCATCTCTTTACCCATTTATGGGTTGGCCAGGACTTATTAGACGGAGTATGCACATTGCATACATGGCAACACCCACAGCGGTACTATCTGAGCTTCAAAACTGCTTTTGAAAAAAAAAAACTAGTGGTGGCATCACAGAGGGTTTGTCCAGTGCATGTACAGTCTTACAACTCAGTGGAAAATAATGCATTTGCAACATGTATTCCTTTGTCACACAGTTGTCCACACAACTGTCCACACAGTTGTCCTTTATCCACACAGTGTTGTGAAAGTGTAGGAACACGGACCCACAACAGGGGGCGCAAATGAACGGACAATGGAGGAGTCAAGTAACACTGTTTTTACTGTTGTGAAACAGGCACAACAAATACAACCGATTACAATATTGAAACTGAGTTCAGTTACAACGGTGTCGTGTGGGCAGGCTCGACGATAGGAGACGTCTGTCCAAGTCGAACCGGAACCAACCCGATTTCCTCTGCCACCGAACCCCGGGAATACTGGAGCCGCCAAGTCCCGAATTCCCAGGTGGCCACTGCCTCCGCTCGTCGGATCCGGTACTGCTGGCAAGAAACAGAAACAGTCAGGTGTGGGTGCGGCTGCACCCAGCAACACGGAGGGTGGAGAGTCCACCTCCACCTCTCGTCAGCAACAATCAAGAAGTGTAGGAAGGTGAGTACTTATCCAAATGCTGTCCGGTAGTCAGCTGTCCTACAAATAATCAACAAGAATACAATTATAGTCACACGTATGTGTAGGCGGAGATTGTTACCTCTTTGATAAGGCGATATCTCGGCAAATGAGGTGGAGATGCCGTCCTGCTGATATACCTCCTTGTTGATTGGGATCAGCTGTCTCCAGTGATAGGTGACAGCTGTCATCCTGGCTGCTCCTGTAAGGCGGCAGCGCCCTCCGGTGCCTGGAGCCCGCACTCCAGGCAGGGCGCCCTCTAGTGGTGGTGGGCCAGCAGTACCTCCTCTTCAGCGGCCCACACAACACACAGTTTAAGAAATGAAACCCTGGTGAGCAGTACTAGCTTGTTGAAAATTTTTATAGTATGACCCCTTTAAAATGATAGCAGACAAAGAAAATCACTGCTTCACTATTGTTAAATGTATAGTTAAGAGTTCAAATGTGTGTTTTTGGAGACATATTTAAACAAGTGACTTTGTGTTGCTATATGTTGTCATGATTTCTGGCAGCGTCTCACCTTGGAATGGCAGATCAGTTAAACTGGGGTTGAGTGTATCGAGATCACAGCTGGTTTCACCCTCCAACAAGAGGTCCTGTGTGCTCCTGAGGCCCGTGCTGCACTCAGTCTGCAGGGCAACATCATAAACTGGTGCCATCTTCCCAGCCAGAGGTGAGTTCAGACTTTCAGTGGATGCTGGGAAACCAGCTGCAGTCTGTACAGTCTGTAGTACACACGGGGAGTACAGTGCAAATGAGGTGCCGGGGCTGGGACTGGAAGAGAAATGGTAGCACGGCGGCTGAGATGGGGGCAGAACACGGGGGAATTGTTGATGCCTGATAGGATGGTAGGATCGTTGACGTTGGGTACAAGCTGAGGAGGCGGTGCCATATATGGAGGCAACTCTGGACAACACAGCTGGGCTGGTGTAGTGTGGTAAAGACCTGAACTTCCCGGGTCGCTCTCCAAGTAGATGGTCTAGTTCTTCTGAAAAGAAAAAACATACTAACTGCGGATCACATAAAATTTACTGGTATTAACATTTCATAAGAATGGTGAAACATGGGACTAAACATTGCAGGGTTTTTTCATTATATCATTGCAAGTTTCAAAACATGGAATATCTGATGCGCTTATCTAGTATTTGTTGCAGAACATTATGTCATATGTATGTTTCTCTGAGTTGACTGATTATTACGTCCGCCAAGGACGTAATAAAATCACCTGCGTTTATTTATGTGTCTCTCTGTTAGCAGGATTACATCAAAACTACTGCATGGAGTTTGACAAAATTTTCACCACAAATAGATATTAGGACATGGAAGAACCCATTCAATTTTGGAGTTGATCCGGATCCGGATTCTGGATCAAGTTTCGCTTTATATAGGCTTCAAAGGATTACTGTTAGCAGGATTACGTCAAAACTATGGCATGGATTTTTACAAAATTTTTAACACAGATACGTATTAGGCCATGGAAGACTCCATGAAATTTTGGAGGTGATCTGGATCCGGATTCTGGATCAGGTTTCACTTTATATAGTCTTTGAGGGAATACGTCAAAACTACTTCATGGATTTTGACAAAATTTTCAACGCTGATACATATTAGACCATGGAAGACAACATTAAATTTTGAAGGTGATCCGGATTCGGATTCTGGATCAAGTTTCACTTTATATAGGCTTTGAAGGATTACGTCAAAACTACTTCACGGATTCTCACCACATTTTCACCACGGATACATATTAGCCCATGGAAGACTCCATTAAATTTTGGAGGTGCTCCAGATCCGCATTGACGGATGTCAGAAATCTCTGATTACGCTTGTTTCTATTCTGTTCTACCTCAAAATTCTGTGACACTTTGGAGATGAAAATAAGTTAAGAACGTGCATCTCACTTGTGATGAGCATTCCTTCTATGGTGTCCAGAAGACTCACCTGGTTTCGCCATGCTCCTGCGAACAGTGACGGGATCTTTGCGACGCCACTTGTAAAGCTCCTCCTGCATCTTCTCCACTTTGGCTGGGTTAAGAGCCCACAGACAACCTTTACGGGATGAGTTCCCGTTTTTGTTCTCCACCTTCTCAAAGCACTTGTTGAGGGAGAGGTTGTGACGCACCGAGTTCTTCCATCCATCAGGAGCTGTCTGAAAACATACAGGGTTGATTGACAGAGAAAGAAAAGAAAATTCAGATCACATTGCACAGTTTTTCAGCAAGTTTATAATGTTAAAGTGTTAGATCAAAAATATCAACATGCTAGTGCATGCACAGACTGTAGCCTTTAAATATGATTATCCATAATTTGATATGACTGAACATTCCTGAACTGGCCAGCAGGTGCCAGTATTCATCAGGTGGCAGCGCAGCACATAATATCTTGCATAATATCAGCTCACAAACTTGCAGTACAGATGAAAAGTTTTAGCACTATGACGTTCCACCTGTTCTTTAATTCTGTTTTTAATTTCCCATTATGTTATATTTCTCCCTGCAGTCATTAGCTTGTTAGCTGTGTGGTGCGCAACAACAAGTACATGATGTGTCCATTCTTCAGGAGGTGGACAAACTACAACAATAGATGTTTTTCAATCATTTATCCAGCATCCACTAACCATCCAGCAGGCAGCAGACATGTCTATGGAGTATTACAGAGGCAAAAAAAGAAAAGAAAAGTTGCTCTTTTGATTGATGTGGTGCATGAAAGCTCAACAGATACAATAGGGACCTTCATAACATATCTTTTAATTTAGCAACTTCCAAGACAACACTCACCCACTAGTCTACACTTGTGCTGTCACTTTTTACAAACATTTTTGCTACACTATTGCCAAGTTCAATAAATAAATACAGGGATAAGCAAAATCACCAGTGGGCCTTGGGGGCTATATAGGACTTACTAGTGTGGCTTGCCAATAATCATTTCACACCACTAGAGGAAAACATCCTTCCTGAAACCCAGAGTGGCTTTCAAACCATAAAGAAGGACAACAGACATGAGCTTCACTCTGCCAATTACAAGTAGAGTGTAGAGAGCAACACCAACCGCTGTACCCCGCCTTCACTGATCTGACAAAGGCGTTTGCCAGCATGTCATGCCCACTTCAGAGGAAGACCCTGAGCTAAGCTGGCTGTCCAGAGAAATTCATCAAGATCCTGAGGATTCTCCATGATGACATGTCTGCCATAGATCTGGTGAATGGCACAAAAACTGAACCATTCAATGTTCAATCAGGAGTAAAGCAGGGGGGGGTCTCATCTCCCTTATGCTCTTCATCACCTTTGTGGTAGCAATCCTCCACCTGATCGAGGACAAGGTTTCACCATTAAGTGACATTGTGTAGAGAATGGATGGAAAGCTCTTCGACTGAGCAGACTGAAAACCAAGAAGAAAATCACCACCACTTCACTACTGGACTTCCAGTATACTGACGACAGCAGCGTGTCATATTTTATATAAAAAGGTCTTCAGAAAATCTTTGAAATCTTGGATGAAGCCTACACCAAGCTTGGTCTTCACATCAACCTGAAGAAGACCAGATCCTGTATTAGCCTTCAGCCACCATGGTCAATCCAAAGCTTCCTGCTGTGAGACTGCATGGAGAAGTCATGGAGAACGTGACCCACTTTCCATCCCTGGGCACTGGGCAGCTATGTGTCATCAAACACAGACATCAACGATGAGATCCAACACCGATTCAAGTGTGCAGGAACTGCCTTCAGCCAGCTTCACACCCAATTTTCAACAACAGAGACCTTTAACACGAGATGAAAATCCTCATCAACAAAGCTCTTGTCATATCAACAGTGCTGTATGGATCTGAGACCTGAACCACCTACTGCCACCACCTGAAGACTCTAGAGTGAGTCCACCAACGCTGCCTGAGGAGTATCCCCCGCATCAGGTGGGAAGACTACCGTACCCGCATCAGAGTCATGGCTGAAGGAAGCCAAGCTCCAGAGCATTGAGTGTATCATCATCAAGAACCAGTGGGTAGGTCATATCATTAGGATGGATGACAGCCAACTTCCCAAGCAGATCTTCCACTCCCAGGTGAGTAAAAGAAAATGGTGCAGAGGAGGGCAGAAGAAACACTACAAGGTCCTCTTGAAACACAACCTCAAGACCTGCTCCATCGACTGGAAGACCTTTGAAGATCATGCAAGGAACCAAGCCAACTGGCGAGCAATGATCAACACGGGAGTGAAAGTCTTTGAAAACAGGTGGACAAACAACACAGAGGAGAAGTGGAGAAAGAGAAAGGAGGGAGAACAACGGCAGAAGCTTCTTGCAGCAACCACATGTAGCAACTGTCAGTCATCTGCTGGTCCTCTGTCCGGGAATCAACCATGAGGCCATCTTCCTCAGCACTGCTTACCACCACAACTACTACGTAAAGGGCTCACATGGTGATCAGCAAATTTGGAAAGTGATTAATATTTTGAAAATTATCACAGGTTAGTTGTGTTTTCTTAGTTTTAATTTGTGTGCGCTTACAAAAATGGTACTTTAATACCATATTCTGGCTTTCGTGTCCACGCTTTTCATTTTTATCAAAACTGACTTTTGCTACAAAATGTATGTCAAGCAATCCAGGCCTCAGGCTCGTTCTGATGGGAGATTAAAAATAACTGTGCCACTGAAAGGTCACAGTATAGCAAATATTCAGGTAATGAAGTATTGACTTTTCTACCTGGTGTTTTCTGGCCCTGCAGCCTGTACTTTATGTTACATGCAGCTGTTTGGAAAGCAGCCATCTATACAGTGCCTTGTTAAATATGAATGGCAGCAAGACTTTGACATTGTTCCAGAGGTGAGCCAGAACCTATTTGATTTGTAGATGCCTGAATAACTGCAGTGCTTCTGATGATCCGGGGTTCAAATGAAAGTTTAAACCTGCAACTGCTTCTTGCAAGCAAACTTTAGTCCACTGACCATAAATTTAGAGCATTTAATTGAAGACTGTACAGTTGAGATTATAACTTGCCTACCAACAATCATATTCCAGAGTCATTCAGGATCACATCACGCTGTGTTTGGAGTAGAGTAGTGTCTTGTCTGTATTGTTCCATATTTTCTCTCTGTTTTGCAACTGCAATTATCTTTCATTGTTTGTTTGTTTTTTCAGTGTTGCTAGACATGTTGAAGGCCTATGTCCTGGGGACACATTAGTGGTGCTGGGGTGTGTATGAAAGTGAATATACTGTACATACAAGTAATACAACTCTGAAGTGAGCTCCCATGTAGTGTCGTAACTGCAGTGTAACTTGACTGTAAAGACAAACCCATTGTAGGAAGGTTTGTGCATTGAGTGAGTGCATTGAGTTTACTAGCACAAATTAAGTTGAAATTCTGTCACCACACTGAAGATTGGTCCTGGAAATATTATACAAACAATGAATGTTTGAGTTCAATGGTACGATTATTTCATGATGAAAGATGGAATGTACCACTCAGCAAGGCGAAGCTGAGTTGAATGGTACATTCCATCTTTCACTGTATTAAAAATTTGTTCCATTGAAACGGCTAAAATAGATCCTTGTCATCTGATATTTCATTAATTTATAAACAACAGAAAAGGGACTTACATTTTGGTGTGTGTTTGGTGTGTGTGTGTGTTAGAAGAATTAGCACCGTCAATTAGCTCATCAAATCGTCGTCTGTCAGCAAAACAAACTCCACCGTGTTTAGCTAAACGCCGCCCCATAGTGTGTGGGTGGGCAGAGTTTGCAGGGTGCAGTGGTACAAAACATATGAAACCAAATTTGCACGCTAAATGCAACGCAACGCAAATGGGATGAATAATCCATGTCACGTGACATACAAAGCTCCAATCAAATGATAAGGATCCATTCAGCCGTTATATAAATATAAATAATTTACGTTATTTAATGCAAGGACATGAGCTCTTGTATAGTAGTTTACACATGCCTTACTGCAGTAAAGTTAGCCTAATCCCTTTTGTGCATATCATGGAGTCTCCCGCTGCATTCTGCTAATGCTTAAGATGCAGCGACGAGGCAGTCTGTTATTACATTATATTAATATTCCGTTCAAGGGATCCTGTCATCTGGACTAACTGATCCAAGCCACAAAGGGCAATATAGTCCTTCATAAACAGCTGAATATCACCCTCAAATTTTACTTTTCATTTTTGTGACATTACTTTTGTTTTTGAAGAAGTGGTTCTTCCAAAATTGAATGTACATCTCACTGATTTTAGCCTCAAGGTCAAACACACACACATCTTTAAAAACCTTCTCTCTTTTAAATGAAGTTTAAAAAAATGAAATCAGGAAACTTGATCAATTGAAATCCTGCAGCAAGTTTAATCAGGTATATTTTTTAAAAAAAAAAAGTGGTCTAAGTTCTGCTACCTTGAAATATGGGAAGTGTTCAGTCATGAAGCTGTAGATCTCGCTGACAGGGAGGCTTCCTGTTTTGCTGTTCTTCAGCGCCATGAAGATCAGAATGCTGCAGTCAGGGAGGACAAATCTGTTAGATTAGATGTGATGCAAAATCAGTCTATTTATTACCTCCACCAAGGAGCTTATGTTTTGAGGTAATGTTTTGACACTTGGTGGAAGGGCGGGGTACAGGCCAAGGAAGAAAACATTAAAGTTTGATGCAGTTCCATTTAAGGGCACAGATACAGGACTTTTTTTCATTTCCTTTAAATGAAAAACAACCAAACACCCTTGGCAACAGGTTTCTTTTTTTTTTAAAGGTATGTGTAGGGATGCTAATGTCTAAGAACAGGTGAGAGTTGGTTTATTGGTGGAGGTACGTGCTCTCTGAGTACCAATAGAATATACCTGAATGGTAACACAAGTATTGGTAACAATCAAAGATCTGGGACACTTCACAAAATCAAAATGTGTGCCATTTATATGAGAGATTTGAAATGTTTCACATTAAGGCGACACATTTTCTTTGCAATGAAATAGTTAAAGACTGTAGCAACAGAGAAGAAACTTTTTTTTTTACATAAGACATAAAACAGCTATGAATAAAAGAGACAGACAAAAAGAATCAAATACAGACACTGTATCTCTACTATATCTCTGAGTGCTGCAAGAAATACAGCCTAAACTATTCTGAGCGTTGCTGAAATGGCCATGATCGCTAGAAGGGAAAAGTTAATTAATCATATGTGGAATTTTAAAAAGTTGGATCAAGTCATAGCTGAGTGCCCCAGTGCACTGAGGGCAGCAATGGAAAAGTTCACACCTGCAAACCTCAGGGAAAGAAGCAATAAAGAAAGGTATCTGACGTGTAATAATGATATTACTGGAGTTGAGACAGAAAAGATAAAAGCAGATGTGATGTTACCTGTATGAGTAAATGGGTTTGGGGAAGAGACACTGTGTGGTGCTGTCCTGGTGTGAAGGAGTGGACATGCTTTGAGGGGAATACTTGGAGCCGTTGCACAGCTCATTAGTAGGATAATGTCGAGATGAGACCTGCAAAGCACATATATAGTATGAAAGGCAATATAAGATCATATAACAGTGTACATGGTATGTTTAAAAAACTGTATGTGTGAATTATTAAAGTGACATTTTCTTTGAGCTCACTGTCAAAGCTCAAGAATAGGTCCAGCTATTATAAATCAAAAACCAAAAAACATATATGAAAGGAGAGAGATAAAGAGATAGAGATAAAGAGCTATAAAAAAGATAGGCATGAACATATAAAAGAACAGAGGTATAAACAAGATAAAGCTATGAAAAGATAAAGAGACAAAAAGACAGAGGTATAGAAAAGATACCTGTATAAAAATATATAGATATAAAAAGATAGAGCTATAAAATTAAAAGCACGTGTTAACATGGACCCCGTGGTGACCTCAGGGCCAAAGGGTCCATTAACTAAAAATGTGTGGATTTGTTTATATTTATTTATTTGTCATGGTATCAGTCTATACATACTGTATGCTACAGCACTCAAACAGAAACTAAAGTGTCTAACAATGTTTTTGACATTTTGAAAGGAACCAGGTCTACCTGATTTTGAGGTCAAAATGTAAATAAAGGTGTGATAAGGTGTGCAGCATTTTGGTGGCTCTCCACGCTCCCCAAATTTCTATGAATTTCTGTTTACGTCACCCTTATTCATGGATTTGCAAAGATTCACCATAGGTAGCACAAAATTACAAATGTTTAGGGAGCACAGTGAAACCACAACCAAATGTCAAAGTGTCTGGCATCTTGGGAAACGTTAAGTATGTTTAGATGTGAACAGTTAAATTCACTAACAATACATTAAATAACTTCATATCCACAAAATTTACAATTTTCCTATATACAGTAGTGTTCAGAATAATAGTAGTACTATGTGACTAAAAAGATTAATCCAGGTTTTGAGTATATTTCTTATTGTTACATGGGAAACAAGGTACCAGTAGATTCAGTAGATTCTCACAAATCCAACAAGACCAAGCATTCATGATATGCACACTTAAGGCTATGAAATTGGGCTATTAGTAAAAAAAAAAAAATACAAAAGGGGGTGTTCACAATAATAGTAGTGTGGCATTCAGTCAGTGAGTTTGTCTATTTTGTGGAACAAACAGGTGTGAATCAGGTGTCCCCTATTTAAGGATGAAGCCAGCACCAATGAAGGGAGGCCAACACGGGTGAGATATGCTCTCTCCTGCTAGTCCCCGTCAGTACTCTAGCTGCAGCATTCTGAACCAACTGAAGGCTTTTTAGGGAACTTTTAGGACAACCTGATAATAATGAATTACAATAGTCCAGCCTAGAGGAAACAAATGCATGAATTAGTTTTTCAGCATCACTCTGAGACAAGACCTTTCTGATTTTAGAGATATTGCGTAAATGCAAAAAGGCAGTCCTACATATTTGTTTAATATGCGCTTTGAATGACATATCCTGATCAAAATAACTCCAAGATTTCTCACAGTATTACTAGAGATCAGGGAAATGCCATCCAGAGTAACGATCTGGTTAGACACCATGCTTCTAAGATTTGTGGGGCCAAGTACAATAACTTCAGTTTTATCTGAGTTTAAAAGCAGGAAATTAGAGGTCATCCATGTCTTTATGTCTGTAAGACAATCCTGCAGTTTAGCTAATTGGTGCGTATCCTCTGGCTTCATGGATAGATAAAGCTGGGTATCATCTGCGTAACAATGAAAATTTAAGCAATACCGTCTAATAATACTGCCCAAGGGAAGCATGTATAAAGTGAATAAAATTGGTCCTAGCACAGAACCTTGTGGAACTCCATAATTAACTTTAGTCTGTGAAGAAGATTCCCCATTTACATGAACAAACTGTAATCTATTAGACAAATATGATTCAAACCACCGCAGCGCAATGCCTTTAATACCTATGACATGCTCTAATCTCTGTAATAAAATTTTATGGTCAACAGTATCAAAAGCAGCACTGAGGTCCAACAGAACAAGCACAGAGATAAGTCCACTGTCCGAAGCCATAAGAAGATCATTTGTAACCTTCACTAATGCTGTTTCTGTACTATGATGAATTCTAAAACCTGACTGAAACTCTTCAAATAGACCATTCCTCTGCAGGTGATCAGTTAGCTGTTTTACAACTACCCTCTCAAGAATCTTTGAGAGAAAAGGAAGGTTGGAGATTGGCCTATAATTAGCTAAGATAGCTGGGTCAAGTGATGGCTTTTTAAGTAATGGTTTAATTACTGCCACCTTAAAGGCCTGTGGTACATAACCAACTAACAAAGATAGATTGATCATATTTAAGATTGAAGCATTAAATAATGGTAGGACTTCCTTGAGCAGCCTGGCAGGAATGGGGTCTAATAAGCATGTTGATGGTTTGGATGAAGTAACTAATGAAAATAACTCAGACAGAACAATCGGAGAGAAAGAGTCTAACCAAATACCGGCATCACTGAAAGCAGCCAAAGATAACGATACATCTTTGGGATGGTTATGAGTAATTTTTTCTCTAATAGTCAAAATTTTGTTAGCAAAGAAAGTCATGAAGTCATTACTAGTTAAAGTTAATGGAATACTCAGCTCAATAGAGCTCTGACTCTTTGTCAGCCTGGCTACAGTGCTGAAAAGAAACCTGAGGTTGTTCTTATTTTCTTCAATTAGTGATGAGTAGTGATGTTCACCTGTTGAACATGCCTTTCTCTTTAAAAGCCTGAGGAAAATGGGACGTTCAAGACATTGTTCAGAAGAACAGCGTAGTTTGATTAAAAAGTTGATTGGAGAGGGGAAAACTTATACGCAGGTGCAAAAAATTATAGGCTGTTCATCTACAATGATCTCCAATGCTTTAAAATGGACAAAAAAACAGAGACGTGTGGAAGAAAATGGAAAACAACCATCAAAATGGATAGAAGAATAATCAGAATGGCAAAGGCTCACCCACTGATCAGCTCCAGGATGATCAAAGACAGTCTGGAGTTACCTGTAAGTGCTGTGACAGTTAGAAGACGCCTGTGTGAAGCTAATTTATTTGCAAGAATCCCCCACAAAGTCCCTCTGTTAAATAAGACATGCAGAAGAGGTTGCAATTTGCCAAAGAACACATCAACTGGCCTAAAGAGAAATGGAGGAATATTTTGTGGACTGATGAGAGTAAAATTGTTCTTTTTGGGTCCAAGGGCCACAGACAGTTTGTGAGACGACCCCCAAACTCTGAATTCAAGCCACAGTTCACAGTGAAGACAGTGAAGCATGGTGGTGCAAGCATTGTGATATGGGCATGTTTCTGCTACTATGGTGTTGGGCCTATATATCGCATACCAGGTATCATGGATCAGTTTGGATATGTCAAAATACTTGAAGAGGTCATGTTGCCTTATGCTGAAGAGGACATGCCCTTGAAATGGGTGTTTCAACAAGACAATGACCCCAAGCACACTAGTAAACGAGCAAAATCTTGGCTACAAACCAACAAAATTAATGCCTCGCAGATGTGAAGAAATCATGAAAAACTGTGGTTATACAACTAAATACTAGTGTAGTGATTCACAGGATTGCTAAAAAAGCAGTTTGAACATAACAGTTTTGAGTTTGTAGCGTCAACAGCAGATGCTACTATTATTGTGAACACCCCCTTTTCTACTTTTTTTTTTTTTTTTTTTTTTTACTAATAGTCCAATTTCATAGCCTTAAGAGTGCATATCATGAATGCTTGGTCTTGTTGGATTTGTGAGAATCTACTGAATCTACTGGTACCTTGTTTCCCATATGGCAAGCGGGTGTGGTTTTGGTGTGTCAAGATGGCGCCGAGGGAAGGCGCCGTCCCAAGAGCAAGAGCTCACTTGTGTTCTGTGTGTTTTAGGTTGTTTTTATTCGTTTTTGGAACACTTGCCACTGTCACGTATGATCGTGAATTACTTATTCAGATCCGGGATAAAGTTGGTGGCCTATCCCATGTAATCCCTGAACTGAGGTGTGCTGACTTTAATGTTTGCCCCATGCGAGGCTACAGGGGCCAAGAGTCAAGTCAGGGAAGCCGAGAGCAGAGCGAGGGGACCGTGCGGAGCCAACGCCGTGTACACCGCCGACCTGAGCTCCACGATGGGGACGCCTACAGCCATCAGCGTAGGAAGCGTAAGCACAGGGGAAAGCAAGGAGGTCTGCTCGTTAAACTCCGCGGATGCCCCTGCAAAGTCCCGCTGCCGTCTATTTATTTGGCGAACGTCCAGTCTCTGCCAAACAAGATGGATGTCCTGCTGAGCCGCATCCAGACCCAGCGCGAGGCCAGAGATTGCTCCGTGTACTGCCTGTCGGAGACATGGTTCTGCAGTGAGGTGCCAGACTCTGCCATTCAGCCGCCGGACTTCTCTATTTACCGCTCCGACAGAGTGAGCGAACGCACCGGGAAGTCAAAAGGAGGAGGTGTGTGTTTTTTTTTTTTATTAATGAACGCTGGTGCACGGACACCGTTATAATGAATCAAACTTGCACAGCTAACCTGGAGTGCCTTGTCATCAAATGTCGCCCCTTTTATCTCCCCCGAGAGTTTTCTGTAATGTTTTTATGCGCTGTCTACATTCATCCACGGGCTGACACTTCTGATGCTCTTAGTGATTTCAGTGACATCATACATACTTATGAAAACTCTCACCCAAACTCAGTGATTATTGTGGCTGGGGACATTAATAAAAGTAACTTTCAAGCGGTCTCACCTAACTATTATCAGCATGTGAAACTCCCCACAAGGGGGGGCACATATTTTAGACCACTGTTAACAGTAACGTTAAATCAGCTTATAAGTCCCTACTTAGACCCCCTTCGGCAAGTCAGATCACTCCTCCATTCTTCTGCTTCCTTCATACATTCAGAGGAGTAGACAACTGAAGCCAATAACCTGCACTGTACAGTGTTGGACCAGGGACAGTGAGGTTCAACTCCAAGGCTGCTTTGATGCGACAGATTGGTCTTGTCCTCCAGTCAGAGGATCTGGACGAATACTGCGATGCTATTATTGGATATATAAATTTTTGCATCGATATGTGTCTCGCAGAGGGTTATCACACATCATCCTAGTCAGAAACCTTGGATTAATGCTGATGTGAGACAAAAATTAAAGGAGCGTGCTGAGGCTTTTAAATCTGGTGACCATGCTGCTTGCAAGCAAGCCAGATACTCTTTGGAGCGGTCTATTAGAGCTGCAAAACGCTCCTGGGGTGACAAAATGGAAGGTTACCTCAATGCAGATGACCCACATCTAATGTGGGAGGGACTGAATGCTGCAACCACATGGAAACCTAAAGGAGCGAACATTACTGACTTTGATCCCTCATTACCCTTTCAAAATTCTTGAAAGGGTAGTTGTAAAACAGCTAACTGATCATCTGCAGAGGAATGGTCTATTTGAAGAGTTTCAGTCAGGTTTTAGAATTCATCATAGTACAGAAACAGCATTAGTGAAGGTTACAAATGATCTTCTTATGGCCTTGGACAGTGGACTCATCTCTGTGCTTGTTCTGTTAGACCTCAGTGCTGCTTTTGATACTGTTGACCATAAAATTTTATTACAGAGATTAGAGCATGCCATAGGTATTAAAGGCACTGCGCTGCGGTGGTTTGAATCATATTTGTCTAATAGATTACAATTTGTTCATGTAAATGGGGAATCTTCTTCACAGACTAAAGTTAATTATGGAGTTCCACAAGGTTCTGTGCTAGGACCAATTTTATTCACTTTATATATGCTTCCCTTAGGCAGTATTATTAGACGGTATTGCTTAAATTTTCATTGTTACGCAGATGATACCCAGCTTTATCTATCCATGAAGCCAGAGGACACACACCAATTAGCTAAACTGCAGGATTGTCTTACAGACATAAAGACATGGATGACCTCTAATTTCCTGCTTTTAAACTCAGATAAAACTGAAGTTATTGTACTTGGCCCCACAAATCTTAGAAACATGGTGTCTAACCAGATCCTTACTCTGGATGGCATTACCCTGACCTCTAGTAATACTGTGAGAAATCTAGGAGTCATTTTTGATCAGGATATGTCATTCAAAGCGCATATTAAACAAATATGTAGGACTGCTTTTTTGCATTTACGCAATATCTCTAAAATCAGAAAGGTCTTGTCTCAGAGTGATGCTGAAAAACTAATTCATGCATTTATTTCCTCTAGGCTGGACTATTGTAATTCATTATTATCAGGTTGTCCTAAAAGTTCCCTAAAAAGCCTTCAGTTAATTCAAAATGCTGCAGCTAGAGTACTGACGGGGACTAGAAGGAGAGAGCATATCTCACCTATATTGGCCTCTCTTCATTGGCTTCCTGTTAATTCTAGAATAGAATTTAAAATTCTTCTTCTTACTTATAAGGTTTTGAATAATCAGGTCCCATCTTATCTTAGGGACCTCGTAGTACCATATCACCCCAATAGAGCGCTTCGCTCTCAGACTGCAGGCTTACTTGTAGTTCCTAGGGTTTGTAAGAGTAGAATGGGAGGCAGAGCCTTCAGCTTTCAGGCTCCTCTCCTGTGGAACCAGCTCCCAATTCAGATCAGGGAGACAGACACCCTCTCTACTTTTAAGATTAGGCTTAAAACTTTCCTTTTTGCTAAAGCTTATAGTTAGGGCTGGATCAGGTGACCCTGAACCATCCCTTAGTTATGCTGCTATAGACGTAGACTGCTGGGGGGTTCCCATGATGCACTGTTTCTTTCTCTTTTAGCTCTGTATGCACCACTCTGCATTTAATCATTAGTGATCGATCTCTGCTCCCCTCCACAGCATGTCTTTTTCCTGGTTCTCTCCCTCAGCCCCAACCAGTCCCAGCAGAAGACTGCCCCTCCCTGAGCCTGGTTCTGCTGGAGGTTTCTTCCTGTTAAAAGGGAGTTTTTCCTTCCCACTGTAGCCAAGTGCTTGCTCACAGGGGGTCGTTTTGACCGTTGGGGTTTTACATAATTATTGTATGGCCTTGCCTTACAATATAAAGCGCCTTGGGGCAACTGTTTGTTGTGATTTGGCGCTATATAAAAAAAATTGATTGATTGATTGATTGCCAAATGACCTTAATCAGTTTTATTGTAGATTTGAAACTGGGAACACTGAGCCTGTTGTCTTTTCATTTGAGCAGAGTGGACTTACCATTACTCTGGAAGAAGTCCAAAGGGTTTTGTCCAGGACCAAAGTGAGGAAGGCCCCTGGACCGGACAGAATCCCACCCCGGGTGCTCAAACTGTGCGCAGAGCAACTAGCTCCTGTTTTAACAGACCTTTTTAACTTGTCACTGCAGTACTGTACTGTCCCTTTATCTTTTAAAAAGTCAGACATAATACCAGTACCTAAGAAGATGCCTGTGACCTGTTTTAACGACTATCGGCCTGTGGCCTTAACCTCTGTTTTAATGAAGACTTTTGAGCGTCTGGTGTTTGACTATATTAAAAGTCAAATATCAGTGTCTGTGAACCCGCTCCAATTTGCTTACAGACGCAACAGGAGTGTCGAAGATGCCATCTCCTTCACGCTGAAGTCTGTGTATAAGCACTTGGACAAAGGAAAATCTTATGTCCGTATGCTTTTCATAGACTACAGCTCTGCTTTTAATTTTCTTGTTCCAGTGCAGCTCATTCACAAATTGAAAACTCTCGGCTTATGTGATGCCATTTGCAAGTGGATTTTAAACTTTTTAACTGGTAGACCACAGAGGGTTAAAATTAACAACTGTTTTTCAAATGTACTTCTTGTGAATACAGGTTCTCCGCAAGGATGTATTCTAAGTCCTCTGCTCTACACTTTGTACACATATGATTGTGTTGCGTCTTTTCCCAATAATATGATCATCAAATATGCAGATGATACTACTATTATTGGTCTTGTCAATTCAGATGGTGATGACTCTATCGGTCAGAGGTTCAGCATGTAGTCCAGTGGAGTGAACAAAATCATTTAGTTCTTAATACTTCCAAAACAAATGAACTGATTATTGATTTTGGGAAAAGTAATGTTCACTTGCCTATTATTATTAACAACACAGAGGTACAGAGGGTTGACAGTGTGAAATTTCTTGGTGTGACCCTTTCTAATGATTTGAGCTGGCATGCTAACACTCAAGCTATTGCCAAAAAGTCCAGACAGCGGCTCTATTTTCTACGTAAACCTAAGGAGTTTACTCTAAATAAGCACATTCTTTTAAATTTTTATCACTGTGCTGTTGAAAGTCTCCTTATAAACTGTATCTCTGTATGGTTTGGAAATCTTACATGTAAAGAAAAAAAGTTTTAAACAGAGTGGTGCGTTCTGCTCGCAGGGTAACAGGCTGTGAGCTGCAAGCCCTGGAGGACATTTTTAAAGGCAGGCTTCTTTCGCGGGCATTACTGATCATTAATGACCCCACCCATCTTGCTAAGAATATATTTGAGCTTCTTCCTTCTGGGAGACGCTATCGTTCTATTAAATGCACCACGTCTCACCATGTAAACAGCTTCTTTCCACAAGCTGTGATGGCTTTGAACTGTGCACACTGACTGACAAGCACTTTACTGTTTTTATTATCTCTTATTGCTTTTATTGTGGCAAGTGTTATCTATTTATTCATTTATTATTTATTATGTCTTTGTGTCCATGTTTTTAAAACGTATGTTTATGCACACTAAGCTCTTGCAACGTTTTTTCCAATGTAGTTTTACTGCAAATGGCAAATAAACTGAACTGAACTGAATGTAACAATAAGAAATATACTCAAAACCTGGATTAATCTTTTTAGTCACATAGCACTACTATTATTCTGAACACTACTGTATTAGCACAAGGCTGGAAATTTGACCTTAATCTTTGACCTTGATCATTGACTGATCCCGTCCAATAACCAACTATTTCTTCCCATCTATCACAATATACCTGTCAACTCTGATCACAATTGAATTAAGCATTCTTAACATATAAGAATGTTAGAACCATCCCTGGTTCTAAACAACCCAACCATATAAGAACCATCCCTGGTTCTCAAGACCAGGCACCTAAGTGGCTCCAATCTACTCTTTTCTACTCTCCTCTTTTTTACTCTTCCTTTTTAGATATTTAGATATACCTTTATATACTAGCATAGTTCCACCTTAGTATTGGAATATAATATATAAGATATACCTTACTGAATTTTCATATAAAATCTTGGAAAGTGATAGGGTGCTTGAGGAGTGGAGACGAAGTGTGCTGGATCCTATTTTTAAGAACACGGGTGATGTGCAGAGCTACAGTAACTACAGAGGCATAAAGCTGATCCCACAGCTTGAGGTTATGGGAAAGAGTAGTAGAAGCTAGGCTTAGAAAACACATGAATATCTGTGAGCAGCAATATGGTGTGATGCAGAGAAAGAGCACTACAGATGCAGTGTTTGCTCTGAGATTACTGATGAAGAAGGCCAGAAGGAGTTACATTGTGTATTTGTTGATTTAGAGAAAGCTTATGACATGGTGCCAAGAGAACACTTGTGGTATTATTTGAGGAAGTCTAGGGTGGCAGAGAAGTATGTGAGGGTAGTGCAGGACATTTACAAGGATAGTGTGACAGTGGTGAGATGTAGTGACAGTAGGAATGACACTCATTCAAGGTGGAGGTGGGATTACACCAAGGATCAGCTCGGTGTCCTTTCTTGTTCACAATGGTGATGGACGGGTTGACAGATGAGATCAGACAGGAGTCTCTATGGACTATGATGTTTGCAGATGACATTGTGATCTGTAAGATTAGAGCAGGCTGAGTCTAACCTGGAGAGGTGAAGATATGCTATGGAGAGAAGGGGAATGAAAGTCAGTAGGAACAAGACTGAGTACATGTGTGTGAATAAGAGGGAGCCCGGTGGAATAATCAATCAATCAATCAGTTTTTTTATATAGCGCCAAATCACAACAAACAGTTGCCCCAAGGCGCTTTATATTGTAAGGCAAGGCCATACAATAATTATGTAAAACCCCAACGGTCAAAACGACCCCCTGTGAGCAAGCACTTGGCTACAGTGGGAAGGAAAAACTCCCTTTTAACAGGAAGAAACCTCCAGCAGAACCAGGCTCAGGGAGGGGCAGTCTTCTGCTGGGACTGGTTGGGGCTGAGGGAGAGAACCAGGAAAAAAACATGCTGTGGAGGGGAGCAGAGATCGATCACTAATGTTTAAATGCAGAGTGGTGCATACAGAGCAAAAAGAAAGAAACAGTGCATCATGGGAACCCCCCAGCAGTCTACGTCTATAGCAGCATAACTAAGGGATGGTTCAGGGTCACCTGATCCAGCCCTAACTATAAGCTTTAGCAAAAAGGAAAGTTTTAAGCCTAATCTTAAAAGTAGAGAGGGTGTCTGTCTCCCTGATCTGAATTGGGAGCTGGTTCCACAGGAGAGGAGCCTGAAAGCTGAAGGCTCTGCCTCCCATTCTACTCTTACAAACCCTAGGAACTACAAGTAAGCCTGCAGTCTGAGAGCGAAGCGCTCTATTGGGGTGATATGGTACTACGAGGTCCCTAAGATAAGATGGGACCTGATTATTCAAAACCTTATAAGTAAGAAGAAGAATTTTAAATTCTATTCTAGAATTAACAGGAAGCCAATGAAGAGAGGCCAATATGGGTGAGATATGCTCTCTCCTTCTAGTCCCCGTCAGTACTCTAGCTGCAGCATTTTGAATTAACTGAAGGCTTTTTAGGGAACTTTTAGGACAACCTGATAATAATGAATTACAATAGTCCAGCCTAGAGGAAATAAATGCATGAATTAGTTTTTCAGCATCACTCTGAGACAAGAGATAATGCGGTTACATGAAGTAGAAATGGTGAAAGTAGATGAGTTTAAAAATTTGGGGTCAACTGTCCAAAGTAATGGAGAGTGTAGTAGAGAGGTGAAGAAGAGAGTGCAGGCAGAGGCGAGTAGGTGAAGAAAGGTGGCAGGAGTGATTTGTGACCCTAGAATATCAGCAAGAGTGAAGGGGAAAGTTTACTAGACCGTGGTACTAACAAAAAGACAGGAGGAAGAGCTGGTGGTGGAGGAGCTGAAGGTGTTGCAATTCTCTTTGGGAGTTAAAAGAATGGACAGGATTAGGAATGAACATAGAGGGACAGCTCAGGTGGGGCGGTTTGGAGACAAAGTTAGAGAGGCAAGATTGAGACAGTTTAGACATGTGCCGAGGAGGGACCCAGGGTATATAGGGAGAAGGATGCTGAGGATGGAGCCATCAGGCAGGAGGAGAAGACAGAGGCCAAAGAGGAGGTTTATGGATGTGCTGAGGGAGGACATGCAGGTGGTTGGTGTGACAGAGGAAGATACAGAGGACAGGGTGAGATGGAAACGATTGATCTGCTGTGGCGACCCCTAACAGGAGCAGCCAAAAGAACATGAAGAACATATCTTGCTACTATACATACAAATATTGTTACATAAAGTTCAGGAAAAGATCATAGGTCTACAGTTGCAGTTATGAAAATATTCATTTGAATAATCTCATCAGATATTTTGTATTGAGTTCAACTTCAATGAAATTTGATACAGAAAAACTGTGGTTAAAAAAAAAAAAACAGTCACAAACTGCCAATACGGCTAACTACTAAAGTAACAGTAATAAGACAAAAATCTAAAGAATAAACTTCCAGGAACATACTGATATAATTTGCAGTGAGTTGTATGACAAGAAATGCTAGCATGCAATCCAGTTAGCGTTAGCCTCTGCCATTCACTGTCTGCAGCAGCTCAAAAGCCAGCTAGCTTTGGTATCTGCATGCAGCAGGCTCAGATATGACCTTCTTGGACCTGTTCGTGAAATTTTAAAATATATATGTTTTTATTTATGTGTGTACATGAAACACCGCTAAGCTACCTACTTAGTAATTTTGATAAATAATGTTTTTCTAACAGGAAAGTACTTCTAAATGTTTGGCACCATGCTAACGATATCCATTGTAAGAGCCAACAGCGTAGTAAGGTAAGTAAGGTGGATTAGCAGTTAGCATGGTTGTATCACACTAAGAAGGTCCCAGGTTTGCCCCCCCCCCCCCCAACCCTTAACTGATATAACCCTACAACATCTTAATTAGCTACAGCCTCCACAAAAGATGTTCCCCAATCACCTGGCAGGTTAGAAATTATAGCAGAGTGGTTTGGTTTCTAATCAATTCGACACATCCTTTAGGTGTCTTGTTCTGCAAAGTGTGATGTATTTTGGGTTCCACCAAACACAGCCGCTGACCTGTTGGATGGGACTCCGTAAACTGGAGGACGAATAACTCCGAGATACGAAGCAATAACGCTCTGCTGGCACAGATGTTAGTTCTGGGAAGGATTCCTGTGGAAATATGAGCAAAAGTGAATTTCAAGAAGACAACTGAAATGAGTTTTTTGTCTTCTAGAACAGTTCGTTGAATTTATTTATTTATTTATTTGTATTACTGACACTGAAAGAGAGGTTATACATGACCATCTTACAGTAGTTTTCAATTTTTCTTCTTTGGGGTTAATGGAACATTTTGACATTTTAGTATAGCTCTTGTAAAAGTCTGATTTTTTTGCACAGTGTATGCAGATTTTTGTGAGATGGCCAAGACAACACTAGAATGTCCTAAAATATTATTTTTTTTCTGACACTAGATGTTGCAGTAGCTCTGTTTTCAGAATCAAAACAAAGTTTTCCTTCTCGGCCATTCCTCCTCAGCCATCCCTCACACATACACATCAAGTACAAGGAATGACAGATTTCTAACAGATCTAATAGTTCTGAGTATGTGGGTTGTATTCCAGCTATGTTCTTGGTCAGAGGCATTTTTTTGCATCTACATGTGATTTTTGGACGTATTTCTGGGAAGTAGGTGCTATCTGCCACCTTGAACCAAAACTGAGAGCTAAGTAGTGAGTCTCTCTATAGTTCTCTATATCAGTTTGGACTGTATGACCAGTTTGGCTGGAGCCTTCTGCTTCTCCTTCCCTGGCTTCTTTGGTGACATGTTGAAAGACAAACTGGAGATGTGAATTGTTGGGAATCGTAGGAATGGTGTGTGCCATGGCCAGTTCACTGTATTTATAGGTTGTTCCTTGTCTGTCATGTGACCCATGCTTATACATTTGTAGTACATTTTGTCCGGTTCATTTTATCCATTCCTTATTTGTTTGTCATCCATTCACATCCATCGGTAAAGTCTCTCAACATTCAGTGGTTGTCTGTATTTTTGCCACCGGACAAATCATTTCAATCCAGCATAGTGTGACAACACCTTTAAAAGGCGCCATTAAACAACTAAACCTTTACATGCATAATCCTCTCCCAGCATTCGTTGGTCACGCTGTATCATTCATTGCTTATCCCATATATGACTTACTACAATGAGGTTTGGGGAAACACATATAAAACAACTACAAATCCAATATTTTTGGTACAAAAGAAAGCTGTAAGAGTTATAAGTAAAGAAGCATACTGTGAGCCAACAAACCCAGTATGTTTGTTCACACATTTTGAAATTCTGGGATTTGGTTGATTATGTTACAGTACAGACCATGCATAAAGTTAACAATAAACTCTTGCCTCAACATGTCCAGGAACTATTTAAAATTAGGGAGTCCTTTTATCATCTGAGAGGAACATGAGTATTTGACAGCTTAAAGATTCAAACTACTGTAAAAAGTCATTGCGTCTCCATGAAGGGTGTTAAAATCTGGAATAATTGTTCTGATAGTAGTAAATTATCTGGTACTTTGGCTGTCTTAAAAAGACTTTATAAAAACAATAAGATTACTTATTATAGTACTATAAATTACGTTAACTGACTTTGTTACTGTTCTTTTGTTTTATCTGTTTGTTCTGCTGTGTTCAGACATTTTGGTTTGCTGATTAATCTATATTGTCTCTGCTTGTCTGTCTTGTTATTCGTTGTTATGTATGTATATATGTGTGTGTGTATATGTGTGTGTGTATATGTGTGTGTGTGTGTGTGTGTATATGTGTGTGTGTGTGTATATGTGTGTGTGTGTGTGTGTGTATATGTGTGTTGTGTGTATATGTGTGTGTGGTGTGTGTGTATATGTGTTGGTGTGTGTATATGTGTGTGTGTGTGTGTGTATATGTGTGGTGTGTGTGTGTAATATGTGTGTAACAGCAACTGGTTGGCTCTCACTGCGGTATTGTATCACTTCCTGTTCGGAGCACAGCGGTGTTTTGTTGTATCTGTTAGCTGTTAATCTGCGCAGTGAGATTGATCTAGTTATCTAGATAACGATTTGTTTCCCAGTGTAATCTTTCACGTGCCTTAACTAAAACACTCCTTCTGCTGAATCACCTCTAAATTATTTACACATTATTCACTTTGCGTGTTTTAGTAATCCGCTAGCTTAGCGCAGCTACTAGCTCTTAGCCGATTTAGCATGGCGGCTTCTCCTGTCTCTCCCGCACTTTTCTGCTCTGGGTGTGAAATGTTTAGTTATTCCTCGGCCTCCTTTAGCAGTAACGGTACTTGTAATAAGTGTAGCTTATTCATAGCTTTGGAGGCCAGGCTGGGCAAATTGGAGACTCGGCTCCGCACCGTGGAAAATTCTACAGCTAGCCAGGCCCCTGTAGTCGGTGCGGACCAACGTAGCTTAGCCGCCGTTAGTTCCCTTCTGGCAGATCCCGAGCAGCCGGGAAAGCAGGCCGACTGGGTGACTGTGAGGAGGAAGCGTAGCCCTAAACAGAAGCCCCGTGTACACCGCCAACCCGTTCACATTTCTAACCGTTTTTCCCCACTCGACGACACACCCGCCGAGGATCAAACTCTGGTTATTGGCGACTCTGTTTTGAGAAACGTGAAGTTAGCGACACCAGCAACCATAGTCAATTGTCTTCCGGGGGCCAGAGCAGGCGACATTGAAGGAAATTTGAAACTGCTAGCTAAGGCTAAGCGTAAATTTGGTAAGATTGTAATTCACGTCGGCAGTAATGACACCCGGTTACGCCAATCGGAGGTCACTAAAATTAACATTGAATCAGTGTGTAACTTTGCAAAAACAATGTCGGACTCTGTAGTTTTCTCTGGGCCCCTCCCCAATCGGACCGGGAGTGACATGTTTAGCCGCATGTTCTCCTTGAATTGCTGGCTGTCTGAGTGGTGTCCAAAAAATGAGGTGAGCTTCATAGATAATTGGCAAAGCTTCTGGGGAAAACCTGGTCTTGTTAGGAGAGACGGCATCCATCCCACTTTGGATGGAGCAGCTCTCATTTCTAGAAATCTGGCCAATTTTCTTAAATCCTCCAAACCGTGACTATCCAGGGTTGGGACCAGGAAGCAGAGTTGTAGTCTTACACACCTCTCTGCAGCTTCTCTCCCCCTGCCATCCCCTCATTACCCCATCCCCGTAGAGACGGTGCCTGCTCCCAGACCACCAATAACCAGCAAAAATCTATTTAAGCATAAAAATTCAAAAAGAAAAAATAATATGGCACCTTCAACTGCACCACAGACTAAAACAGTTAAATGTGGTCTATTAAACATTAGGTCTCTCTCTTCTAAGTCCCTGTTGGTAAATGATATAATAATTGATCAACATATTGATTTATTCTGCCTTACAGAAACCTGGTTACAGCAGGATGAATATGTTAGTTTAAATGAGTCAACACCCCCGAGTCACACTAACTGTCAGAATGCTCGTAGCACGGGCCGAGGCGGAGGATTAGCAGCAATCTTCCATTCCAGCTTATTAATTAATCAAAAACCCAGACAGAGCTTTAATTCATTTGAAAGCTTGACTCTTAGTCTTGTCCATCCAAATTGGAAGTCCCAAAAACCAGTTTTATTTGTTATTATCTATCGTCCACCTGGTCGTTACTGTGAGTTTCTCTGTGAATTTTCAGACCTTTTGCCTGACTTAGTGCTTAGCTCAGATAAGATAATTATAGTGGGCGATTTTAACATCCACACAGATGCTGAGAATGACAGCCTCAACACTGCATTTAATCTATTATTAGACTCTATTGGCTTTGCTCAAAATGTAAATGAGTCCACCCACCACTTTAATCATATCTTAGATCTTGTTCTGACTTATGGTATGGAAATAGAAGACTTAACAGTATTCCCTGAAAACTCCCTTCTGTCTGATCATTTCTTAATAACATTTACATTTACTCTGATGGACTACCCAGCAGTGGGGAATAAGTTTCATTACACTAGAAGTCTTTCAGAAAGCGCTGTAACTAGGTTTAAGGATATGATTCCTTCTTTATGTTCTCTAATGCCATATACCAACACAGTGCAGAGTAGCTACCTAAACTCTGTAAGTGAGATAGAGTATCTCGTCAATAGTTTTACATCCTCATTGAAGACAACTTTGGATGCTGTAGCTCCTCTGAAAAAGAGAGCTTTAAATCAGAAGTGCCTGACTCCGTGGTATAACTCACAAACTCGTAGCTTAAAGCAGATAACCCGTAAGTTGGAGAGGAAATGGCGTCTCACTAATTTAGAAGATCTTCACTTAGCCTGGAAAAAGAGTCTGTTGCTCTATAAAAAAGCCCTCCGTAAAGCTAGGACATCTTTCTACTCATCACTAATTGAAGAATATAAGAACAACCCCAGGTTTCTTTTCAGCACTGTAGCCAGGCTGACAAAGAGTCAGAGCTCTATTGAGCTGAGTATTCCATTAACTTTAACTAGTAATGACTTCATGACTTTCTTTGCTAACAAAATTTTAACTATTAGAGAAAAAATTACTCATAACCATCCCAAAGACGTATTGTTATCTTTGGCTGCTTTCAGTGATGCCGGTATTTGGTTAGACTCTTTCTCTCCGATTGTTCTGTCTGAGTTATTTTCATTAGTTACTTCATCCAAACCATCAACATGTCTATTAGACCCCATTCCTACCAGGCTGCTCAAGGAAGCCCTACCATTATTTAATGCTTCGATCTTAAATATGATCAATCTATCTTTGTTAGTTGGCTATGTACCACAGGCTTTTAAGGTGGCAGTAATTAAACCATTACTTAAAAAGCCATCACTTGACCCAGCTATCTTAGCTAATTATAGGCCAATCTCCAACCTTCCTTTTCTCTCAAAAATTCTTGAAAGGGTAGTTGTAAAACAGCTAACTGATCATCTGCAGAGGAATGGTCTATTTGAAGAGTTTCAGTCAGGTTTTAGAATTCATCATAGTACAGAAACAGCATTAGTGAAGGTTGCAAATGATCTTCTTATGGCCTCGGACAGTGGACTCATCTCTGTGCTTGTTCTGTTAGACCTCAGTGCTGCTTTTGATACTGTTGACCATAAAATTTATTACAGAGATTAGAGCATGCCATAGGTATTAAAGGCACTGCGCTGCGGTGGTTTGAATCATATTTGTCTAATAGATTACAATTTGTTCATGTAAATGGGGAATCTTCTTCACAGACTAAAGTTAATTATGGAGTTCCACAAGGTTCTGTGCTAGGACCAATTTTATTCACTTTATACATGCTTCCCTTAGGCAGTATTATTAGACGGTATTGCTTAAATTTTCATTGTTACGCAGATGATACCCAGCTTTATCTATCCATGAAGCCAGAGGACACACACCAATTAGCTAAACTGCAGGATTGTCTTACAGACATAAAGACATGGATGACCTCTAATTTCCTGCTTTTAAACTCAGATAAAAGTGAAGTTATTGTACTTGGCCCCACAAATCTTAGAAACATTGGTGTCTAACCAGATCCTTACTCTGGATGGCATTACCCTGACCTCTAGTAATACTGTGAGAAATCTTGGAGTCATTTTTGATCAGGATATGTCATTCAAAGCGCATATTAAACAAATATGTAGGACTGCTTTTTTGCATTTACGCAATATCTCTAAAATTAGAAAGGTCTTGTCTCAGAGTGATGCTGAAACACTAATTCATGCATTTATTTCCTCTAGGCTGGACTATTGTAATTCATTATTATCAGGTTGTCCTAAAAGTTCCCTAAAAAGCCTTCAGTTAATTCAAAATGCTGCAGCTAGAGTACTAACGGGGACTAGAAGGAGAGAGCATATCTCACCCATATTGGCCTCTCTTCATTGGCTTCCTGTTAATTCTAGAATAGAATTTAAAATTCTCCTTCTTACTTATAAGGTTTTGAATAATCAGGTCCCATCTTATCTTAGGGACCTCGTAGTACCATATCACCCCAATAGAGCACTTCGCTCTCAGACTGCAGGCTTACTTGTAGTTCCTAGGGTTTGTAAGAGTAGAATGGGAGGCAGAGCCTTCAGCTTTCAGGCTCCTCTCCTGTGGAACCAGCTCCCAATTCAGATCAGGGAGACAGACACCCTCTCTACTTTTAAGATTAGGCTTAAAACTTTCCTTTTTGCTAAAGCTTATAGTTAGGGCTGGATCAGGTGACCCTGAACCATCCCTTCGTTATGCTGCTATAGACGTAGACTGCTGGGGGGTTCCCATGATGCACTGTTTCTTTCTCTTTTTGCTCTGTATGCACCACTCTGCATTTAATCATTAGTGATCGATCTCTGCTCCCCTCCACAGCATGTCTTTTTCCTGGTTCTCTCCCTCAGCCCCAACCAGTCCCAGCAGAAGACTGCCCCTCCCTGAGCCTGGTTCTGCTGGAGGTTTCTTCCTGTTAAAAGGGAGTTTTTCCTTCCCACTGTAGCCAAGTGCTTGCTCACAGGGGGTCGTTTTGACCGTTGGGGTTTTACATAATTATTGTATGGCCTTGCCTTACAATATAAAGCGCCTTGGGGCAACTGTTTGTTGTGATTTGGCGCTATATAAAAAAAATTGATTGATTGATTGATTGATAATATAATCAGAACATTCAGAGAATCTGGAGAACTTTCTACACATAAGCAGCAAGGCTGAAAACCAACATTGAATGCCCGTGACCTTCAATCCCTCAGGCGGCACTGCATTAAAAACCGACATCATTGTGCGTGGGCTCAGGAACACTTCAGAAAACCATTGTCAGTTAACACAGTTTGTCGCTACATCTACAAGTGCAAGTTAAAACTCTACCATGCAAAGTGAAAGCCATACATCAGCAACATCCAGAAAAGCTGCCGCCTTCTCTGGGCCTGAGCTCATTTGAAATGAACAGATGCAAAGTGGAAAAGTGTGCTGTGGTCTGATGAGTCCACATTTCAAATTGTTTTTGAAAATCATGGACATCGTGTCCTCCGGACAAAAGAGGAAAAAACATCCAGATTGTTCCCGGTGCAAAGTTCAAAAGCCAGCATCTGTGATGGTATGGGGGTGTGTTAGTGCCCATGGCATGGGCAACTTACACATCTGTGATGGCACCATCAATGCTGAAAGGTACATCCTTTTGGAGCAACACATGCTGCCATCCAAGCAACGTCTTTTTCAGGGACGTCCCTGCTTATTTCAGCAAGACAATGCCAAGCCACATTCTGCACGTGTTACAACAGCTTGGCTTCGTAGTAAAAGAGTGCAGGTACTAGACTGGCCTGCCTGCAGTCCAGACCAGTCACCCATTGAAAATCTGTGGCGCATTATGAAGCGCAAAATACAACAACAGAGACTCCGGACTGTTGAACAACTGAAGTTGTACATCAAGCAAGAATGGGAAAGAATTGCACCTACAAAGCTTCAACAATTAGTGTCCTCAGTTCCCAAATGCTTATTGAGTGTTGTTGGAAGGAAAGGTGGTGTAACACAGTGGTAAACATACCACTGTCCCAGCTTTTTTGAAATGTGTTACAGGCATCCATTTCACAATGAGCAAATATTTGCACAAAAACAATAAAGTCTATCAGTTTAAACATTAAATATTTTGTCTTTGTGGTGTACTCAATTGAATATAGGTTGAAGAGGATTTGCAAATCATTGTATTCTGTTTTTATTTACGTTTTACACAACGTCCCAACTTCACTGGAATTGGGGTTGTATGTGTGTGTGTGCGTGCCGAAAAAAACTGATAAATAAAATATAATTTAGGACACCTTTAAAATCTTATTTGTACCTATTCTTTGTGTTAAATCTGCATAGATAGATTTCAGAGCTGAGGGTCACAGCAGGTGAAAATAAGTTACGCCAACAGCCAAAGTATGTGATATTACTTTGCCTACATTCAGTCAAAAGTTCAACTTTTCTTACACACTTTACTGAATTTGAATTTAAAAATTTAAATTTAACCTGTATTTTACTTTGGACCGGTGTTCAATGTGCACACAGAGTGAAGGTTTGTGCTTGTGAGACCTGAACGGTGCTGTTGTAGTGGCCCCAGGTTGTTGCCGTCTCACTGTTCGGGCTGTGACTAACAGAGCAGGTATCAGGGCTGTGCACCTCCTGCAGGCAGCTCAAGGAGGACGAGCCGTGCTGTAGACAACCTGCAGTCGTCATCTCTCCGTCTCTGAACTGCTGATGATATGGGTGGAAGCGATCGGCCTCCACAGGGCCTGGAGCTGGTACTGACCCTGAGCCGGGAACGACAGCCCCATCGGCGCCGTGCCTCCTTGCTGTGGCTGTGCTCCTCACGCTGAAGATGTCACCATCCTGCTGGTGAAGCAGTTTGTGTACAGTGTGATCAAATTACCCAGTTGACAGTCAATTTCACTTTCATCTGTATTTTAACACACAGTTTTCTGGAACAATTTTCAGAAAGTTCTCGACTGACTGGATATTTAAAAAAAAAAAAAAAAGTTTTGTATTGTAAAACACCAAATATTTCTATTTCACATTCTGTCCCTTCATTTTTTATGGATAATAAACCACTGTTTACACAAACAATAATAAAATGATGACTTCAGCGAAGCAATCTTTGTGAAAATCTTGTTTTTCAGATATAAAACCGAGGCCAGGATGTTTTATGAGAACCCCCAAGCCCCAAGGACGGTTTTGGAAGTCTCTCTCTCTCTCTCTCTCTCTCTCTCCCTCTCAGGTTAAACCAGAGAGAATCGACCTGCCTCTGTAAGCTGACACATATTCACAACACATAACTTTCAAAAACTTACATTGTAACTATAATGTAAAAAATAGTCTTGCTTTTCATTTAAATTGTTGAATGCTGTACTTTTGATAAAATCAAACATATGTCATGACAATACGTTACATCCTTCAGGTCAAAATAAAATATCCTAAAAAACAGACTTAATTAATTAACCAGTTAATTCATCTGTGTGTGTGTGTGTGCGCACGCGCGTATGCTTTTTTTATGTACTGAGAATGTAATTGGATTCCAGATGATACACAGAATCTGCTTTTTGGGAAAAAAATAATGATAATAATAATAATAGTAATAATACCACCAGTACGTGGCCTGAAGTGAGTCCAGTACACTACCTGTGATTCTGCCATCTGCTGGCAGGAGGTCCTCCAGGGTTCACAGGTGTGCACTGAGACCTCAGGGCTTGATGCTTGAGTCTTGTTATTGCTGGAAACTGTGATGCCTCTGATACTGAGCACCAAATTCAGCTCCTTTAAACAGAAGAAGTTTAGCTCAATTCAAAGTAAATAAATGTATGTCCAGCTTTGTCTATTTTATTGGTATTTCATTGGATGGTTGCATTGTGTATGTATGCATGCTCTCTGGCAGATGAATTTCCCCCTAAGGGGGATGAATGAAGTATCTATCTATCAATCTATCTAATCTATCTATCATCTTCATGTGTTTATTTACCAATTTTGATCAGTGCCATACAAGGTGGGCCAAGACAGTAAAAAATAAAAAAGTAATAATAAGTCAATGAAATTCTGCAAGAAATCTATGTAGCATATTAAATTCTTACAATACTTACATGCCACATTATATATTTTCAGCCTTCTGTCATTGACCTTATATTCTCATTAGGGATTTTGCAAAGCCACCAAACTGCCAATTCCTCAAGAGCGTAAATAAATAAATGCCTCCAGTACATTTTGTGGGCAATTTGCTTTTTAACTGTCCACAGTGGATCCTAAATTATTACTGTTAAATACATTATTATGTTAAACATATCATAAATTTAAAAACTAAAAATGAAATCTGTCGAGTTTGCCAGTCACTGAAGGTCTGTTGGTAATACTATAATAATAATTATATAATATGATAATAGAGCTCTCCAATTAGTTCAAAATGTTGCAGCCAAACTTTTGACATGAAGCAGAAAGTTCGACCACATTACACCCATTTTGGCATCCCTCCACTGGCTTTCTGTCACAGTGAGATCAGATTTTAAAGTTCTGCTACTCATCTATAAAATTGTTCACGGACTGGCACCTCCCTACTTAGCTGATCTAATTAAACCTTACGTACCGGCCCAGGCTTTGCGTTCTCAGGGTGCAGGACTACTTTGTGTCCCTAAGGTGAATAAGAAGTCTGCGGGTCACAGAGCTTTCTCTTATCGTACCCTGTTCTGTGGCATGATCTCCCTGCGTCAATAAAACAGTCAGATTCTGTGGAGATTTTCAAGTCCAGACTTAAGACACACTTATTTTCCCTTTCGTTTGGCTAGCATACTGACATAGTAGAGTTTTACACTTTTTACTCTTTTAATTCATTTTATTAGGAAACGGAGCGTGTCGTGACCTCAACTTTACCTAAATTCTGGGTCTTTTAGTGAAGCTTAGGGGGAGTGGCCGGCGATCACCTTAGTATTTCCTGTTTTTCTTGTTGTTTAATGCTGAAAATTATACTCTATTTCTTGTCTTTCTGATGCCTGATTCTGTTTTTTCTCTGTGTTTAAGGTGCAGCTCCATCCAGAGATTGGTGTGGTATTTGTGCTGGTGACCCTCCTGTCCTGTGCACCAACTGCATTTCCTGTATATTGGTTTTCTGATTTGTTCTGTAATTTATGTCTGTAGCATGGTCCAAGCAGAGGGTCACCCCTTTGAGTCTGGTCTGCTTGAGGTTTCTTCCTCAGAGGGAGTTTTTCCTTACCACTGCTGCTCTGTGGGTTAGTAAGGTTAGGCCTTACTTGTTTGAAGCGCCTTGAGGCAACTCTGTTGTAATTTGGTGCTATATGAATGAAATAATAACGATAACCTGAAGGTATCTTTGAGCAAAATCTTCCAAGTAAATGCAAATTGTGTGCTTGTGATTACTGGAGGCAAAAAAATCTTAATAATGCAGTTGTTAAATAAATAAATAAAGTATTAGTTAAATAAAGTTGGATCCAGTGCCCCAGTGTACTGAGGGCAACACTCACACCTGCAAACCTCAAGGAGTGAAGTAATAAATCAGATATGGGCAATGATTCATGATGCTGCCAATTAGAATTGTGAGCTGTATTTTTATACTTAAGCCCATATTTGAATCTGTTGATCTGTGTTATTAGATAAGTGTGTTTGTGTGGATTTATGCAGCCCTTCCTACATTACAGGAAGCAATTCTGATCGGTTGATGAGACACTTGTAATCTGTGATCCTCTGAGATCATATCCACTGAGTCGTGGTTCTGCTGTAAATCACAGTTCACTGATCCAAGTGTGCAACAGGTGAGTTCACTTATGAAAAAGCTTCAGTTTGAGACCAGTGGCTGTAAGTGGGGACGGAGCCCGTCTGTGCTCAGCGGTGTCATCTGATCTCGGCGGAGGTGAGAGACACGTGGCCTGGGTTCCAGTAAAAGAAACCTTAGCCTCTACATACACCAAGCTCATTAAAAGTGCCAACAAACCATGGCTGTTAGGTCACGTTAAAGCCAAATAATGCTGAGGCAGAAAAAGTGCAAACTCTCCTCCAGTATGTGTGAGAACGACAGAGATGAAGTAGTGATTTTATCTCTTTCTTCAGCTCAAACGAGGATAAAGTGTTGAGGTGAAAGTTGAGAGATGAGCTTTTCAACACTGTGGCAACAAAACCTCTCATCTGCTTGACAGACACATGGCCACAAGCCAGAACAGATGCACTTAGAAGGAGTGAAAAATGAAGCATTATACGATAACATGAATACGTGTGTGTGTGTGCGCGCATGACGTCTTCTCATCATCGAGACCATTAATCCTCTGCGGTCCATGGACATGAACCTCAGACAGGAGCAATCACGGATTTCAAACCAGATAACGTGAAAAAAGATTCCTGTCAACCAGATCGAGATCAATTATTTGATCTCGATCATTTTGTGAGATTTGGTGGGTTGATATTGAAAATGTTTATATTATAGAGAATTCACTGAGACCTGGATGTTGTCAGAATATATTGTTCTATTTTTAAGTGAAAACTCTGGTTCTGGTATCAAGGATAAGTCGTTGCACAGTTTTCCAGTCTCTGTGATAAGCCTCAGTACGCTAAAAACTTGCATCACCATTCATACACACATATACACACACACAGCCTATAACTCTTTCAGAGTTGTCTTGGTGGCTTCCCTCGCTAGTCTCCTTCTTGCAAAATCAAACCTATTTACTATAGATTAGATTAGATAGAACTTTACTGATCCCTTGGGAAGACTCCCTCTGGAAAATTGAGGTTCCAGCAGCATTGTATGGCAGCACACAGGGTAAGAAGCACACACTCAAAAGTGAAAACAATTTGCAAAATGTAAATACAAATATAAATGCCAGAAATACTGCTCACTACTGGTTTACTCGCTCCTACTGTTCCTCTTCTTCCCATCCTCTGTCTTCCTGTTACCCCCGAGTGAGGAGTTGTACAGTCTGATGGTTTGAGGGACAAAGGAGATTTTCAGTCTGTTGATCCTGCACTTGGGAAGGAGCAGTGTGTGACTGAAGAGGCTCCTCTGGTTGCTGATGACGGGATGCAGAGGGTAACTGGCATCGTCCATAACATCTAGCAGTTTGTCCAGTGTTCTCTTCTCTGCCACCGTCACCAGTAACGTATCATACTGTTTTTAATTTCTGAGTGAAAGATGGAAATGAAGTCCAAGACTTATTCAGTAACTTGGAAATGTTCATGTATCCATTATAATTTGTCAAAAAAAAGGCTGTAAAAGTGATATAAGTTGTACAACTCCAATTCCAATGAAGTTGGGACATTGTGTAAAATGTAAATAAAAACAGAATACAATGATTTGCAAATCCTCTTCAACCTATATTCAATTGAATACACCACAAAGACAAGATGTTTAATGTTCAAACTGATAAACTTTATTGTTTTTGTGCAAATATTTGCTCATTTTGAAATGGATACCTGCAACACGTTTAAAAAAAGCTGGGACAGTGGTATGTTTACCACTGTGTTACATCACCTTTCCTTCTAACAACACTCAATAAGCTTTTGGGAACTGAGGACACTAATTGTTAAAGCTTTGTAGGTGGAATTCTTTCCCATTCTTACTTGATGCACGACTTCAGTTGTTCAACAGTCAGGGGTCTCCGTTGTCATATTTTGCGCTTCATAATGTGCCACACATTTTCAGTGGGTGACAGGTCTGGACTGCAGGCAGGCCAGTCTAGTACCTGCACTCTTTTACTATGAAGCCACACTGTTGTAACACATGCAGAATGTGGCTTGGCATTGTCTTGATGAAATTAGCAGGGATGTCCCTGAAAAAGACGTTGCTTGGATGGCAGCATGTGTTGCTCCAAAACCTGGATGTACCTTCAGCATTGATGGTGCCATCACAGATGTGTTAGTGCCCATAACACACTCCCATACCATCACAGATGCTGGCTTTTGAACTTTGCGCTGGTAACAACTTGGGTGGTCTTTTTCCTCTTCTGTCTGGAGGACAAGACGTGCATGATTTCCAAAAACAATTTGAAATGTGGACTCATCAGACCACAGTACGCTTTTCCACTTTGCATCTGTCCATTTCAAATGAGCTCGGGCCCAGAGAAGGCGGCGGCATTTCTGGATGTTGTTAATGTATGGCTTTCACTTTGCATGATAGAGTTTTAACTTACACTTGTAGATGTAGCGACGAATTGTGTTAACTGACAATGGTTTTCTGAAGTGTTCCTGAGCCCACACGGTAAGATCCTTTACACAATGATGTCGGTTTTTAATGCACTACCGCCTGAGGGATCGAAGGTCATGGGCATTCAATGTTGGTTTTCTGCCTTGCCACTCACGTGTAGAAAGTTCTCCAGATTCTCTGAATCTTCTGATTATATTATGGACTGTAGATGATGGAATCCATAAATTCATTGCAATTGAACATTGAGAAACATTGTTATTAAACTGTTGGACTATTTTTTCACGCAGTTGTTCACAAAGTGGTGGTCCTCATCCCATCTTTGCTTGTGAACGGCTGAGCCTTTTGGCGATGCTCCTGTTATACCCAATGAGGACACTCACCTGTTTCCAATTAGGTGTTCTTTGAGCATTCATCAACTTTCCCAGTCTTTTGTTGCCCTGTCCCAACTTTTTTGAAATGTGTTGCAGGCATCCATTTCAAAATGAGCAAATATTTGCACAAAAACAATAAAGTTTATCAGTTTGAACATTAAATATCTTGTCTTTGTGGTGTATTCAATTGAATATAGGTTAAACAGGATTTGCAAATCATTATGTTCTGTTTTTATTTACATTTTACACAACGTCCCAACTTCATTGGAATTGGGGTTGTAGTTTGTCCAATTACATATGACCTCTGAAAATGGAAGGACTGTTTATACAAACAGCTATAATTCTTAAATAATTAAGGTGACATTTTTGTTAAACTCCTTGAATTAAAGCTGAAAGTCAATATTACCAGTGCATCCTGACTGTTTCATTTCAACTTCAGTGTGGATTTGTACAGAAGCAAAGTTACACAAAGGTGTGCCACTGTCCAAATACTTATGGACCTGATTGTAGTATATATATTAAAAATGTGCAGGTTTGATGACAATGTTGGCAGCACACAGGGACTGACTTTTTAATTCAGAAAGAATAAAACAAGAAGTAAGTCCGATATTGGCCCTGAGGCTAAGTGGTTCCGGTGGTTATCCCCTGATTTTTATTTTTTTTTAATTAGAAAGGTCTTGTCTCAGAGTGATGCTGAAAAACTAATTAATGCATTTATCTCCTCTAGGCTGGACTATTGTAATTCATTATTATCAGGTTGTCCTAAAAGTTCCCTGAAAAGCCTTCAGTTAATTCAAAATGCTGCAGCTAGAGTACTGACAGGGACTAGAAGGAGAGAGCATATTTCACCCATATGGCCTCTCTTCATTGGCTTCCTGTTATATCTACAATAGAATTTAAAATTCTTCTTCTTACTTATAAGGTTTGAATAATCAGGTCCCATCTTATCTTAGGGACCTCATAGTACCAATATCACCACCAATAGAGCGCTTCGCCCTCAGACTGCAGGCTTACTTGTAGTTCCTAGGGTTTGTAAGAGTAGAATGGGAGGCAGAGCCTTCAGCTTTCAGGCTCCTCTCCTGTGGAACCAAGCTCCCAATTCAGATCAGTGAGACAGACACCTCTCTACTTTTAAGATTAGGCTTTAAAACTTTCCTTTTGCTAAAGCTTATAGTTAGGGCTGGATCAGGTGACCCTGAACCATCCCTTAGTTATGCTGCTATAGACGTAACTGCTGGGGGGTTCCCATGATGCACTGAGTGTTTCTTCTCTTTTTGCTCTGTATGCACCACTCTGCATTTAATCATTAGTGATTGATCTCTGCTCCCTTCCACAGCATGTCTTTTTCCTGGTTCTCTCCCTCAGCCCCAACCAGTCCCAGCAGAAGACTGCCCCTCCTTGAGCCTGGTTCTGCTGGAGGTTTCTTCCTGTTAAAAGGGAGTTTTTCCTTCCTACTGTCGCCAAGTGCTTGCTCACAGGGGGTCGTTTTGACCGTTGGGGTTTTTACGTAATTATTGTATGGCCTTGCCTTACAATATAAAGCGCCTTGGGGCAACTGTTTGTTGTGATTTGGTGCTATATAAATAAAATTGATGATGAATTGATGATGATGATGATGATTTTGTAACATGAAGAGGATGAGTGACTCATCCTGGACGGGACACCCATCATTCATAGGTTTCTCCCACGGCAAGCTTGGTACTCGTTTACAGTTGGGTCTGGGACAATACAGATGAAGTGTCTTGTCTAAAGAGACAGACAGGAAGCATGACTGGGAATCAAATGCATGTCTATATATTGGGAGCCCAACTACTTATTCCACTGAGCAGCCTATTCTCATGACAAATTCATAGTCAAACATCCAAAAAAAAAAAAAAAATGACGTGATGACGATGTCACTAACACCAAGACAGTGGATTATCTGAGCGAATATAAAACGTGATAAATAGTCTTTTCCTTTGTATTGTGCTTAATCTAAAGCCACCTTGACACTTGCATGAATTTTGGCTCCGCACTGCTGCACAATCTTGCATGCCAATGAGTAAACTCCTCGTAAACTGTTGCAAAATATGCGTAAACTGTGCGAGGCTCTGCATGCAATGACACGCATCGACACACAGTGACATGCAGTGTTTGTGAATAGGTTGAGCAATGTTCATGATTAGTTCACGCAAGTAGCACGAAACCTATGAGAGGCAGAAATTTTGAACATTTCAAAATTTTCTTTGTGCAGTGGCACGCAGCCTTGCACAGTTTATGCACAATTTACGAAGTGTTTACGCACAATTTATGTACAGTTTACAATGAGTTTACATACATGCTAAATCGGCTAAGAGCTAGTAGCTACGCTAAGCTAGCGGATTCCTAAAAACACGCAAAGTGAATAATGTGTAAATAATTTAGAGGTGATTCAGCAGAAGGAGTGCTTTAGTTAAGGCACGTAAAGATTACACTGGGAAACAAATCGTAATCTAGATAACTAGATCAATCTAACTGCGCAGATAAAACAGCTAACAGATACAGAAAAACACCGCTGTGCTCCGGAACAGGAAGTGATACAATACCGCAGTGAGAGCCAACCACCAGTAGAGGCAAGCCGCCGTTAGTTCCCCCCTGGCAGATCCCGAGCAGACCGGGAAAGCAGGTCCGACTGGGTGACTGTGAGGAGGAAGCGTAGCCCTAAACAGAAGCCCCGTGTACACCGCCAACCCGTTCACATCTCTAACCGTTTCTTCCCACTCGACGACACACCCACCGAGGATCAAACTCTGGTTATTGGCGACTCTGTTTTGAGAAATGTGAAGTTAGCGACACCAGCAACCATAGTCGATTGTTTCCGGGGGCCAGAGCAGGCGACATTGAAGGAAATTTTGAAACTGCTGGCTAAGGCTAAGCGTAAATTTGGTAAGATTGTAATTCACGTCGGCAGTAATGACACCCGGTTACGCCATCGGAGGTCACTAAAATTAACATTAAATCGGTGTGTAACTTTGCAAAAACAATGTCGGACTCTGTAGTTTTCTCTGCGCCCCTCCCCAATCGGACCGGGAGTGACATGTTTAGCCGCATGTTCTCCTTGAATTGCTGGCTGTCTGAGTGGTGTCCAAAAAATGAGGTGGGCTTCATAGATAATTGGCAAAGCTTCTGGGGAAAACCTGGTCTTGTTAGGAGAGACGGCATCCATCCCACTTTGGATGGAGCAGCTCTCATTTCTAGAAATCTGGCCAATTTTCTTAAATCCTCCAAACCGTGACTATCCAGGGTTGGGACCAGGAAGCAGAGTTGTAGTCTTACACACCTCTCTGCAGCTTCTCTCCCCCTGCCATCCCCTCATTACCCCATCCCCGTAGAGACGGTGCCTGCTCCCAGACTACCAATAACCAGCAAAAATCTATTTAAGCATAAAAATTCAAAAGAAAAAATAATATAGCACCTTCAACTGCACCACAGACTAAAACAGTTAAATGTGGTCTATTAAACATTAGGTCTCTCTCTTCTAAGTCCCTGTTGGTAAATGATATAATAATTGATCAACATATGATTTATTCTGCCTAACAGAAACCTGGTTACAGCAGGATGAATATGTTAGTTTAAATGAGTCAACACCCCCGAGTCACACTAACTGTCAGAATGCTCGTAGCACGGGCCGGGGTGGAGGATTAGCAGCAATCTTCCATTCCAGCTTATTAATTAATCCAAAACCCAGACAGAGCTTTAATTCATTTGAAAGCTTGTCTCTTAGTCTTGTCCATCCAAATTGGAAGTCCAAAAACCAGTTTTATTTGTTATTATCTATCGTCCACCTGGTCGTTACTGTGAGTTTCTCTGTGAATTTTCAGACCTTTTGTCTGACTTAGTGCTTAGCTCAGATAAGATAATTATAGTGGGCGATTTTAACATCCACACAGATGCTGAGAATGACAGCCTCAACACTGCATTTAATCTATTATTAGACTCTATTGGCTTTGCTCAAAAAGTAAATGAGTCCACCCACCACTTTAATCATATCTTAGATCTTGTTCTGAGTTATGGTATGGAAATAGAAGACTTAACAGTATTCCCTGAAAACTCCCTTCTGTCTGATCATTTCTTAATAACATTTACATTTACTCTGATGGACTACCCAGCAGTGGGGAATAAGTTTCATTACACTAGAAGTCTTTCAGAAAGCGCTGTAACTAGGTTTAAGGATATGATTCCTTCTTTATGTTCTCTAATGCCATATACCAACACAGTGCAGAGTAGCTACCTAAACTCTGTAAGGGAGATAGAGTATCTCGTCAATAGTTTTACATCCTCATTGAAGACAACTTTGGATGCTGTAGCTCCTCTGAAAAAGAGAGCTTTAAATCAGAAGTGTCTGACTCCGTGGTATAACTCACAAACTCGTAGCTTAAAGCAGATAACCCGTAAGTTGGCGAGGAAATGGCGTCTCACTAATTTAGAAGATCTTCACTTAGCCTGGAAAAAGAGTCTGTTGCTCTATAAAAAAGCCCTCCGTAAAGCTAGGACATCTTTCTACTCATCACTAATTGAAGAAAATAAGAACAACCCCAGGTTTCTTTTCAGCACTGTAGCCAGGCTGACAAAGAGTCAGAGCTCTATTGAGCTGAGTATTCCATTAACTTTAACTAGTAATGACTTCATGACTTTCTTTGCTAACAAAATTTTAACTATTAGAGAAAAAATTACTCATAACCATCCCAAAGACGTATCGTTATCTTTGGCTGCTTTCAGTGATGCCGGTATTTGGTTAGACTCTTTCTCTCCGATTGTTCTGTCTGAGTTATTCTCATTAGTTACTTCATCCAAACCATCAACATGTTTATTAGACCCCATTCCTACCAGGCTGCTCAAGGAAGCCCTACCATTATTTAATGCTTCGATCTTAAATATGATCAATCTATCTTTGTTAGTGGCTATGTACCACAGGCTTTTAAGGTGGCAGTAATTAAACCATTACTTAAAAAAGCCATCACTTGACCCAGCTATCTTAGCTAATTATAGGCCAATCTCCAACCTTCCTTTTCTCTCAAAAAATTCTTGAAAGGGTAGTTGTAAAACAGCTAACTGATCATCTGCAGAGGAATGGTCTATTTGAAGAGTTTCAGTCAGGTTTTAGAATTCATCATAGTACAGAACAAGCATTAGTGAAGGTTACAAATGATCTTCTTATGGCCTCGGACAGTGGACTTATCTCTGTGCTTTGTTCTGTTAGACCTCAGTGCTGCTTTTGATACTGTTGACCATAAAATTTTATTACAGAGATTAGAGCATGCCATAGGTATTAAAGGCACTGCGCTGCGGTGGTTTGAATCATATTTGTCTAATAGATTACAATTTGTTCATGTAAATGGGGAATCTTCTTCACAGACTAAAGTTAATTATGGAGTTCCACAAGGTTCTGTGCTAGGACCAATTTTATTTACTTTATACATGCTTCCCTTAGGCAGTATATTAGACGGTATTGCTTAAATTTTCATTGTTACGCAGATGATACCCAGCTTTATCTATCCATGAAGCCAGAGGACACACACCAATTAGCTAAACTGCAGGATTGTCTTACAGACATAAAGACATGGATGACCTCTAATTTCCTGCTTTTAAACTCAGATAAAACTGAAGTTATTGTACTTGGCCCCACAAATCTTAGAAACATGGTGTCTAACCAGATCCTTACTCTGGATGGCATTACCCTGACCTCTAGTAATACTGTGAGAATCTTGGAGTCATTTTTGATCAGGATATGTCATTCAAAGCGCATATTAAACAAATATGTAGGACTGCTTTTTGCATTTACGCAATATCTCTAAAATCAGAAAGGTCTTGTCTCAGAGTGATGCTGAAAAACTAATTCATGCATTTATTTCCTCTAGGCTGGACTATTGTAATTCATTATTATCAGGTTGTCCTAAAAGTTCCCTAAAAAGCCTTCAGTTAATTCAAAATGCTGCAGCTAGAGTACTGATGGGGGACTAGAAGGAGAGAGCATATCTCACCCATATTGGCCTCTCTTCATTGGCTTCCTGTTAATTCTAGAATAGAATTTAAAATTCTTCTTCTTACTTATAAGGTTTTGAATAATCAGGTCCCATCTTATCTTAGGGACCTCGTAGTACCATATCACCCCAATAGAGCGCTTCGCTCTCAGACTGCAGGCTTACTTGTAGTTCCTAGGGTTTGAAAGAGTAGAATGGGAGGCAGAGCCTTCAGCTTTCAGGCTCCTCTCCTGTGGAACCAGCTCCCAATTCAGATCAGGGAGACAGACACCCTCTCTACTTTTAAGATTAGGCTTAAAACTTTCCTTTTTGCTAAAGCTTATAGTTAGGGCTGGATCAGGTGACCCTGAACCATCCCTTAGTTATGCTGCTATAGACGTAGACTGCTGGGGGGTTCCCATGATGCACTGTTTCTTTTCTCTTTTTGCTCTGTATGCACCACTCTGCATTTAATCATTAGTGATCGATCTCTGCTCCCCTCCACAGCATGTCTTTTTCTTGGTTCTCTCCCTCAGCCCCAACCAGTCCCAGCAGAAGACTGCCCCTCCCTGAGCCTGGTTCTGCTGGAGGTTTCTTCCTGTTAAAAGGGAGTTTTTCCTTCCCACTGTAGCCAAGTGCTTGCTCACAGGGGGTCGTTTTGACCGTTGGGGGTTTTACATAATTATTGTATGGCCTTGCCTTACAATATAAAGCGCCTTGGGGCAACTGTTTGTTGTGATTTGGCGCTATATAAAAAAAATTGATTGATTGATTGATACAGATTACAACATGTTTGCGCACAGTTTACACACACTTTACACACGGTTTACGGCTTCCTTCCAAAGACATTGCACATTAGGTGAATTGGAACTTTAAATTGACTGTAGGTGTGTGTGACAGTGTAACTATTGGGCATGATTAAAGAGCTTGGGCCTTGCCTCTTGTCTGGGGGCGGGGCTGCGCCCTCGTATGGCTCTGTGGGCCCTGCCCATGCTTTGCATTCGGTTTGCAGTGGCTCCTTTGCTCCCCATCTTTGCCGCTGCTGCTCCTGCTTTCGGGGGCTGGGGCCCTGGTGGTGTGGTTCTGGGGCTCCCCTATTGGTGGGCTTATGCCGGCGCCCTGCGTGCTTCCCTTGGGTATGGGGTTGCTCCCTGTGCCCCTGTGGGGGGGGGGGGGGGGGGGTCGGGCTGCTCCCCTGTTGGTTCATCGGGGGGGGGTGGGCTGCTCCCCTGTTGGTTCATCGTGCTGCCCCGGTGACTCTGGTGGCTGTCCTCCTGGCCCCTGTGCCCTTCACTGAACTTTTTCTCCTGGTTTCTCCTGGGGCCCTGCGTCCCGGGCCCGTTTCCGTTATTTCTCGCAGACGGCCGTATGGCTTCTGACGTGCTGGAGTGGTCCATGTCATATAGTACGGTTCTGTACTTTTGTCTTGGCCCAACACACCAGCCACAGTAGTGATCAGATATTTAGCTGTGATCTGGGTCTCTGTGTGTGGATGTTGTGTGTTTGTGGCCGTCACCACAATTCGGTTTTGTGTGCTGTCAAGGGGATCAAGACTCTGGTGTCCTAGATTAGGTATGGATGCTCACTAAACAGGGGCGTAGCACCAAATTCTGGGCCCACGTATTAGCCATATTGAAGGACCCCCCACCCACCCACACACACACTATTATGTTCTTTTTTATTAACGCAAACACCAAATTTCGAATGCGTAGTCAAACCAGGTCTAAATCATGTATACCTTAGATCAAACCTGGGAGTCAGAACCCTTTTTAAAGTTGGGGGAGCAATATTGAGTTGGGGGGTCTGGGGGACCAAATTGCACCATTTTCTAGAAAAATGTGTGGTTGTTTGTCCTGGTATGTGGTATGGTTGGGGCCCCGTCTCCTCGATGTCTCACTTACTGCCTTCACCACTTGTCTTTTGTTCTTGTCTGTCTTTGTGTTGTTTTGGTGGTCGGCCCTTCCTGACAGAAGTTGTTGGTTGGCTTTGATTAGGATGTTGTAGGCTGATCAGGAAGGGTGGATGGGGTTCACACATGCACACCACGTTCACTCACGCACTACATACCTTCTGTCGTGGAAGAATAAATTGCATATATGTGTATTAATGTTCATAAATGGTTCGGCCAATGTGGCATTTACCATTTACCATTACGATATATGTAGACGGGGGAAAAAAGAAAAAAAAGAATAAAAAGCTTTCTTTTTTATCGATAAAGAATCTTTTCTTTTATTATTCAAGAGTTTTGTAAGGCCCCACCTTGAGTATTGTGTACAGGCTTGAGTGCCATAGCTTCAGAAAAATATAAATGTATTGGAAAAGGTTAAAAGACTATTAGAGAAAAAATTACTCATAACCATCCCAAAGACGTATCGTTATCTTTGGCTGCTTTCAGTGATGCCGGTATTTGGTTAGACTCTTTCTCTCCGATTGTTCTGTCTGAGTTATTCTCATTAGTTACTTCATCCAACCATCAACATGTTTATTAGACCCCATTCCTACCAGGGCTGCTCAAGGAAGCCCCTACCATTATTTAATGCTTCGATCTTAAATATGATCAATCTATCTTTGTTAGTTGGCTATGTACCACAGGCTTTTAAGGTGGCAGTAATTAAACCATTACTTAAAAAGCCATCACTTGACCCAGCTATCTTAGCTAATTATAGGCCAATCTCCAACCTTCCTTTTCTCTCAAAAATTCTTGAAAGGGTAGTTGTAAAACAGCTAACTGATCATCTGCAGAGGAATGGTCTATTTGAAGAGTTTCAGTCAGGTTTTAGAATTCATCATAGTACAGAAACAGCATTAGTGAAGGTTACAAATGATCTTCTTATGGCCTCGGACAGTGGACTTATCTCTGTGCTTGTTCTGTTAGACCTCAGTGCTGCTTTTGATACTGTTGACCATAAAATTTTATTACAGAGATTAGAGCATGCCATAGGTATTAAAGGCACTGCGCTGCGGTGGTTTGAATCATATTTGTCTAATAGATTACAATTTGTTCATGTAAATGGGGAATCTTCTTCACAGACTAAAGTTAATTATGGAGTTCCACAAGGTTCTGTGCTAGGACCAATTTTATTTACTTTATACATGCTTCCCTTAGGCAGTATTATTAGACGGTATTGCTTAAATTTTCATTGTTACGCAGATGATACCCAGCTTTATCTATCCATGAAGCCAGAGGACACACACCAATTAGCTAAACTGCAGGATTGTCTTACAGACATAAAGACATGGATGACCTCTAATTTCCTGCTTTTAAACTCAGATAAAACTGAAGTTATTGTACTTGGCCCCACAAATCTTAGAAACATGGTGTCTAACCAGATCCTTACTCTGGATGGCATTACCCTGACCTCTAGTAATACTGTGAGAAATCTTGGAGTCATTTTTGATCAGGATATGTCATTCAAAGCGCATATTAAACAAATATGTAGGACTGCTTTTTTGCATTTACGCAATATCTCTAAAATCAGAAAGGTCTTGTCTCAGAGTGATGCTGAAAAACTAATTCATGCATTTATTTCCTCTAGGCTGGACTATTGTAATTCATTATTATCAGGTTGTCCTAAAAGTTCCCTAAAAAGCCTTCAGTTAATTCAAAATGCTGCAGCTAGAGTACTGACGGGGACTAGAAGGAGAGAGCATATCTCACCCATATTGGCCTCTCTTCATTGGCTTCCTGTTAATTCTAGAATAGAATTTAAAATTCTTCTTCTTACTTATAAGGTTTTGAATAATCAGGTCCCATCTTATCTTAGGGACCTCGTAGTACCATATCACCCCAATAGAGCGCTTCGCTCTCAGACTGCAGGCTTACTTGTAGTTCCTAGGGTTTGTAAGAGTAGAATGGGAGGCAGAGCCTTCAGCTTTCAGGCTCCTCTCCTGTGGAACCAGCTCCCAATTCAGATCAGGGAGACAGACACCCTCTCTACTTTTAAGATTAGGCTTAAAACTTTCCTTTTTTGCTAAAGCTTATAGTTAGGGCTGGATCAGGTGACCCTGAACCATCCCTTAGTTATGCTGCTATAGACGTAGACTGCTGGGGGGTTCCCATGATGCACTGTTTCTTTCTCTTTTTGCTCTGTATGCACCACTCTGCATTTAATCATTAGTGATCGATCTCTGCTCCCTCCACAGCATGTCTTTTTCTTGGTTCTCTCCCTCAGCCCCAACCAGTCCCAGCAGAAGACTGCCCTCCCTGAGCCTGGTTCTGCTGGAGGTTTCTTCCTGTTAAAAGGGAGTTTTTCCTTCCCACTGTAGCCAAGTGCTTGCTCACAGGGGGTCGTTTTGACCGTTGGGGTTTTACATAATTATTGTATGGCCTTGCCTTACAATATAAAGCGCCTTGGGGCAACTGTTTGTTGTGATTTGGCGCTATATAAAAAAAAATTGATTGATTGATTGATACAGATTACAACATGTTTGCGCACAGTTTACACACACTTTACACACGGTTTACGGCTTCCTTCCAAAGACATGCACATTAGGTGAATTGGAAACTTTAAATTGACTGTAGGTGTGTGTGACAGTGTAACTATTGGGCATGATTAAAAGAGCTTGGGCCTTGCCTCTTGTCTGGGGGCGGGGCTGCACCCTCGTATGGCTCTGTGGGCCCTGCCCATGCTTTGCATTCGGTTGCAGTGGCTCCTTTGCTCCCCATCTTTGCCGCTGCTTGCTCCTGCTTTCGGGGGCTGGGGCCCTGGTGGTGTGGTTCTGGGGCTCCCCTATTGGTGGGCTTATGCCGGCGCCCTGCGTGCTTCCCTTGGGTATGGGGTTGCTCCCTGTGCCCCTGTGGGGGGGGGGGGGGTCGGGCTGCTCCCCTGTTGGTTCATGGGGGGGGGTTGGGCTGCTCCCCTGTTGGTTCATCGTGCTGCCCCGGTGACTCTGGTGGCTGTCCTTCCTGGCCCCTGTGCCCTTCCACTGAACTTTTTCTCCTGGTTTCTCCTGGGGCCCTGCGTCCCGGGCCCGTTTCCGTTATTTCTCGCAGACGGCCGTATGGCTTCTGACGTGCTGGAGTGGTCCATGTCATATAGTACGGTTCTGTACTTTTGTCTTGGCCCAACACACCAGCCACAGTAGTGATCAGATATTTAGCTGTGATCTGGGTCTCTGTGTGTGGATGTTGTGTGTTTGTGGCCGTCACCACAATTCGGTTTTGTGTGCTGTCAAGGGGATCAAGACTCTGGTGTCCTAGATTAGGTATGGATGCTCACTAAACAGGGGCGTAGCACCAAATTCTGGGCCCACGTATTAGCCATATTGAAGGACCCCCCACCCCACACACACACACACTATTATGTTCTTTTTTATTAACGCAAACACCAAATTTCGAATGCGTAGTCAAACCAGGTCTAAATCATGTATACCTTAGATCAAACCTGGGAGTCAGAACCCTTTTTAAAGTTGGGGGAGCAATATTGAGTTGGGGGGTCTGGGGGACCAAATTGCACCATTTTCTAGAAAAATGTGTGGTTGTTTGTCCTGGTATGTGGTATGGTTGGGGCCCCGTCTCCTCGATGTCTCACTTACTGCCTTCACCACTTGTCTTTTGTTCTTGTCTGTCTTTGTGTTGTTTTGGTGGTCGGCCCTTCCTGACAGAAGTTGTTGGTTGGCTTTGATTAGGATGTTGTAGGCTGATCAGGAAGGGTGGATGGGGTTCACACATGCACACCACGTTCACTCACGCACTACATACCTTCTGTCGTGGAAGAATAAATTGCATATATGTGTATTAATGTTCATAAATGGTTCGGCCAATGTGGCATTTACCATTACGATATATGTAGACGGGGGAAAAAAGAAAAAAAAGAATAAAAAGCTTTCTTTTTTATCGATAAAGAATCTTTTCTTTTATTATTCAAGAGTTTTGTAAGGCCCCACCTTGAGTATTGTGTACAGGCTTGAGTGCCATAGCTTCAGAAAAATATAAATGTATTGGAAAAGGTTAAAAGAAGAGCTATTAAGTTGGTACCCGAGTTGCAACATACGTCATATATGGATAGACTTGCTGGACTCGGTTTAACTACTTTAGAAGATAGATGCACTAGAGGTGATTTAATTGAAATGTACAAAATCTTACATGGACAGGAAAATATTAATTTTGAAATTTTCTTTAAAATGAGAAGATATGCTGCCCTTAGAGGCCATGGGATGAGCCTTGAGGTTGAAAGGTCTAGATTGAATACAAGGGGGAAAAAAATTACAGCAATAGAGTTATGTTGTAGAATAGTTTGCCTTGTTATGTGGTTTCCTCGCCTAGTGTGGATGCTTTTAAAAGTTATTATGATTTGTATTATGGTAACACCACTAGGTTTTAATGTATTATTTTTTCCTTTTTGTTGTTGTTATGATGATGTATCGATATATAAAAATGTATATACCTTGTTTTTTTACACAGTAAAATTAATTTATGAATTATGTTTGTCTGTCTGTATGTGGCCCTGCAATAGGCTGGTGTCTTGTCCAGGGTGTACCCTACCTCTCTGACTGCTGGGATTGTAGCCCCCCCCCAACCCATGATCATGACTGGGATAAGTGAGTGTAGATCGTAAATAGTTCATAGAGACTACATTTGTTGAGCTCTGCACACAAAATTTTTATGCAACCTACAATTTCAATTTCAATTTATTTTCATTTATACAATTGACTTTAAGTCACAAGCTAAATAAAAGATGACCGAATAGACAGAAATCACCAGTTTCCTGCTTGTCTGATCTTGCATAAATTATTATTTCTCCCTATAATTTCTTAATTTAATGGTGTTTTGTCCTCACGAACAAAGCTGTCTTTGACAGAGCAGAAACATGCGCGATCTTTGCATTACTTGGCAATCGAAATGTGACTGACAATAAAATCTTCATATTAAGCCCAGGAGTGGTTTTCTGCAGCCAAAACATTTCAGAAATGAATTGGCATTAAATCCACTGACACTTAAAATACACACACTTGAGCCCTCTTATTCATCACTGTGGGGGAAAAAACATATAATGTACTGACACGATAATATTGAAGAATTTTTCACCGGATTACTGTATCTAAAAAAATGTCTTTATTTCAGTGACAGCAATCTATAAACATCGCCTTTTTCCTCTTCACCAGTGACATAATTAGTGAGATTCAGTGCTGTTATTTTACATTTTACATATTATACATAAATATACATTTAATTCTGTTACTTCTGGAATAAAGTAACATAATTAAATGCTGATTCTGAAAGTTGGTTTGAATCAGATCTAAATGTTTAAACTGGTTTGTTATGTGATGATAAATGTGAATTCATGTTAATACTACAATGGTCCAGTGAAACCTAATTTTGTGTTTTCTAATACAAAGGAAGGACCCTGAGCAATAAAAGAAAAGAGTTGCACTGCCTGTCTTCCAGTACGATTTCAGATGCCTGCACTCCACCTTCCACATGTGCCAACACTTCTCTGGCCGTCTTGCAGTAACTTGACGTAAACTTCAGGTTTGAGGCACATGAGCCAAAGCAATTACAGTCAGAAATTGGAAAGAAGCCCTCAAAAATCAAGTGAACACATACAGGAGACAATTTAGGCTTTTATGTATAATCTATTGTGATTTAAATAAAGCATAACAAAACCATGGTGGCTCAATAATATGATAACATACACATGTACAGTCAGGACTATAAGTACAAGATGCAATTACTTTGCTTGTGATCAAAATGGAGTTGAGATAATCCAATCGAATTCAATCCACTTTATTTATATAGCACATTTAACAACAAAAACGTTCCAAAGTGGTGCACATACAGTAGAATCACGATAGATAAAACCCCAATAGTCAAGAAATAAATAAAAATAAGAAAATTAACAATAAAAATAACTAAAATGTGCAACAAATAATAAAACAAATCAAGATGTGCTAAAAAATATATACCATTTATTTATCGCTGCCATTTGCATGTCTACACACACACACACACGTGTGTGTGTGTAGACATACATGTATATTATAAGATAAGAAAAGTCTTTATTGATCTCACATTGGAGAAATTCACATGTTACGTCACTCTTAATAAACACTTAATAAAGATGAGTGTGAGTAGAAGAAAATGTGCATCAAACAGCATGTGCAAAGATAAGCAATAATAATAATACTTGTAACAATACAATAAAATAAGAAAATAATAATATAAATGTATTTATTTATGTATCTATATATACCAGCACATTCCCCATGGGACTCCACAGGCTCTAGATTGGGTAGTGTTTATAAAATAGGTAGCTGACATTTTTCAAGGGTGGTAATAAATTGTGCAAAGTTTCTATAATGAGTTGGAATGGAATGTGAGTCCAGTATGTTTTTAGAACCTTAGACCTCAACAGTTTTTAGAGGAAGAACTTGAGTTCTTCCTCTAGAAAGGGTTGACCCTTTTATTTCCTGTTAAAAACTTAATTTTGTAATGTTAATTTACTGTCTTAATGTATTTAGAAATTTCATGAATAAATCCACATGTATGTACCATTAAAGCCTACAATAGTTTATCATTGACACATTGTGTCAGTCTATTTAAAGTACCTTCATCTCAAGCAATGTTGAACTATGATGTATCACATACAATCGACACGATATATTTACATCAACTTACATCGATGTTTGGTCCAAGACATTGCCTTAGTTCTATTAAATTTTTTAGTTTCTTGTTATCATATATACACTATTATTATTATTATTATTATTATTATTACTTCTATTTTGTCATTTGATTTTAAATGGAGCACAATGGAAATAAGTGTTTTCACTTTCTTGTGTCATTCATGTATTTTTAAAGTATTGCCAATTATATTATGTACTTACTTTGAACTTACTCTATAAAATCACACATGCACGCACACACGCATATGCTACACAGATGCCACTTCACTTTTAATATATAGATGATTTACAGCCCCCTGCTGGAATAGCGTGTTAGCCCAGAAAGGAAATATCAACGTCCATTGTTCAATGTTGTTAGCTAATATCCGTAATTTCTCAAAAATATTAGTCCCATCAGCATTCCATTTTGGCGGTGTTCATCCGTGACCCAAAATACATAAGCATACCAAACAGCAAACGTCAGCTCTCCCCAGTTTGTCCGCAATCAAAGTTATACAAACACCAACAGAGATGGTAATGGAAGACATCAAACACACTATCCTTCTCACTCATGGTATCGGCAACATAACACTTAACTCACTCATGGTAATGAAAACAGGACACTTAACTAAACTATCTAAACCAATTGAACTACAAAAACACATCAAATGAATAACACTAACAACACTGTTAAACTAACATGAACCACAATAACAACATTTAAAACCCAAAACTCCCATGGTGCATTGCAGCACAGTGTTCATTGTTCACTGTTGTTAGCTATTATTGCTAATTTCTCCATAAATATTAGTCCCATCAACTTTCCGTTTTCGCTGCATTCATCCTTGTCCCAAAATACATAACCATACCAAATGGCAAGTGTCAGCTGTTCCCGGTTTCTCCGGAATTTAAGCCATATGCACGCACAGACATACACAGAGGCCACTTGGCTATTATGATATAGATAGATAGTCCCCATGTTTTTAGAACCCATAGATAAATGGATAAAAGATGCATAAGGATTATTTTAAATACAAATCATCACTTTTACAGGTGCTTTTCCTCAGACAAATCAACTGATCATTACACGAACATTTCCAACTCACTCAGTAGGTCTTGAACTTCATTTCCATCAATCATTAAGAAATAGAAACAGGATTGTACTGCACAGGAAATCTGTCAGGAGTAGACAGTTCTCAAAAACTGAGTGATGACATGAGAAGAAGACTAGTGAGTGAAGCCACCAAGACATCCAAACCATTCTGAAGGAATTCTATGTCTCTGCAAATGTGACTGCAGAAATCGGGAACAGCATGACAGTCTTGCATCACCAGTCATCAGCTTAATGGTGTGATTGGAACAGAGCCGGATTTTAAAACAACAGGTCAAATCTAGGCTTGAGTGTTCCATGTGCCTGCTGGCAAACTATACCTGAAAAAAAAAAAAAAAAAAAATTGTGTTTATATATATATATATATATATATATATATATATATATATATATATATATATGTGGAATGCAGAATGTACATACATGTTTCCAATAATTGTGATCACTATCAGATGATAAGAACGGACCTATCTGTTCATCTCAATGCTGCCTGTCTGGAGTTGATCAGATTCAGTCAGGAGTGCTGGCACAACCAATGCCTAGAAAGAGGGCAGCTGCTCAAAGTTCAGAAAGGTCAACGTGCACTCTCCAGCTGCACCAGAGCCAAACTGTGAGTATGACTGAAATATTGCTCAGTTACCACGAGGACAAAGAGGAAAAAGTGCAAACATCAAAGCACAAATTATGGTAAGTGCTCTGTATTATCATTAACATTCATATATGTGGAAAAAAAAACTTTCAAGTGAACTCACCCCCTCTCTGAAACGCTCACACCTGTAATAAACATCTGGAGACCATCTCTCAGCTGGAGCTCCGCGCTGCAAACCCCCTTCAGCCTGACAGTGCAGCACGATGATTAGATTGACTGTCTAAATGTGTGTAGAAGTGGCTGATGGGCTGGTTTCAGATTTTGGCAGTGGATAATATCATCCTCATTCTGTGTGTGTGTGTGTGTGTGTGTGTGTGTGTTTGGCACTAGTCCAGGCAAGCTCAGGAATAAGATCTACAGAAAGAAAAACCTGCTGCGACAGGTTCCAAAAGGCCTATTGGTGCAGTCACTGGCAGCTGGCAGCTCTCTCTTCCTCCTTCCATCAGCCTTTCTTTGCCAGACTGAATGGTTACTTGTCTGAATGGGACACAAGATACACAACTGATCACATCCAGTAGCAGGGACCGGGCCCCGTGCCCTGCTTTCTGAGCTCGCCCCGTGGCAACGGCCGTCTTAGTTGCAATTGACCGCCATTCCACTTAACTGTTTCGCACTCAAGCCCACGTGCACAGTGCATTCGGAGCGTGCACAAACCAACGTGTGCACAACACTGTTGGCTACCTTTCAGTTCTGCAGTTGCAGCGAAGTTGTTTACTCAGGTAAACAAAAGCAGTCATTCTGGAAATATCACATTCTGCTGTAACCAATGTGGCATAAGTGGCATAAGTGGTGCGTCACCAATCAGAATGCAGGGAGCAAAGTCAAACACGACACAGGTCAGAACCCTCAATGGTTCATGAGCCTTTTATTTTACAGTATAAGAGAATGAAGGAGGCAGAGAGTGAGCGAAGGAGTGCGAACGTCGGTATGTCAATACAGGTAGATTCCTATCCTATCCTCCCAGTGAACCAGGAAAACAGCACCCGTAGCTCGTAGCTATACCTTGAATAAACCCTGTCCTCAGCAAGAGGGCGAGGCAGAATGACAGAAAGACGGGGGATTAATTACAGATTGAATAAACTCTTGTGTTACATTGCAGGGCCTCTGCAGAATGGAGCCACTGCCAAAGGCTCTTTCTGCCAAAAATTTAGGTGTGTGTTTTTTTTCTTTCTTTTTTTTTTTTAGGTGGGTGTATTGTGGGAACAGATTGCAGGGATGACTTCAGTTAAAGTATCATTGTTTTCTAGGTAATAATTGGTTGAGTGCTCAAATATTATCAGTTTCATACCATATTTTGTAGCATTTGAACATTATATCGACCCTTTTATCTTGCTAATGTAGCTCCAACGATCAGTTTTGCCTTTTTGGTAGTTTTATTTATTTATTTATTATTGCATCAAATTAAGCACATTCTGTGTCGTGTGGTGGGAGTAATTATGGGAAGAAGAGTCCACTAAATTAATCAATCACTCAATTTACCTACACCACTAAAATTGGATGGAGTTTCCAATTTTATGCCTGTTTGTTTATCTTCCAGTTGTCAGTTGGAAACCAAGTGCCAAAAAGTGATGACAAATTATAAAAAGTAGAGATAACTAATGTTCTGTGAAAATTATCTGAAAAAGAATTCAGAAACTGAAAAAGTTGAAAAAAAAATACTGACAATGCCACAAAAACCTTTTATTCAAGTGCATGAACTAAATTCCTGACATTTGATCATATCTAATTTAGCTTATGAAGTGTCACTTCTAACAGGACTTTGATCTTGAACATTTTTTCCAAGGTCACATTTTTGTGGAATTGGAAACTGGTGTTGGAGGAGGTTTGCGCTCTACAATCGCGGTGCTCTAGTTTTTTAAAGAGTGTGCTGGGTGCGGCATGTGCACGACACGCTGAGTTGAGTTTTTCTGTACACACGTGCACAAACATTCAGTTGTACCACAGAGTGCTCCCATCAAACACTTACTTCACCTTTTATCTGCTTGTTTGCTCAACAATTTAAACTTATTAACCCTCTGTGCACAGTCAGATTTTGCTATTGTTTTTTATTTGTTTATTCATCAGCTTCTTCTTACTTTTCAGGACTTTTCATTTCAAAATGCTGCATGTTAAACAATGCCAAAGGTCAAAATGTAATTCCACACTTTGTTCCATCAGACATGTTGATTTATGAGGGATCTTGAAAACATTCATAATCCCTGAGGCAGCAAGATTTATCACCTTAATACTGATACTTGACTATGTGTCTTACCTGCCTGCCCCTGCAGTATTTCATAATCATAATAATAAAGTGCAGCTGTTATCCCAGTTGAATAATATCTTACATTTATAATTACAATTATCTTCAAATTCTGCTATAAAAGCACAGTGCAAAGGTTTGTGGGTTGTTTGACCATTTAAAATTACTGTGCAACATATTGATTCACATCTCATATATATTAATGAATCAGATTTCTATCAAAACCCAACAATTTGTACGGTAGCTTGGCAACATTACAAGTCCCCAAAACACATAATGTGCTTTTTTTTTTACCTCATAAACAAAAGCTAATTCAAAGCAACACACTTTCTCTTACCTCAAACATCAGTCTTGAATCAAGCCTCCAATAAACTCCACCAAGTGTGTGATGCAAAATGCAACTGAAGAGCAAAAAAAAAAAAAGGGAGCACTTTTCCTTTCAATGATGCTGTCTTTCAATGTTCACCAGAAATATGATGGCTGGATTAAACAGGAATATTATATTTCAGAAGCGCTTCCACTTTTTGGCCCACCTGTCAAATTTTCACCAGTTTAAAATCGGTTCTGCTTCCGGCTGTCCCACAGAGATACCCCCCCCCCCCCCCAAGGAGTTCAATAAAAGGTTTTGCAGACAGGTTTTGTTTTTTTGTTTTGTTTTTTTGTAATCTATAATTTCCCTTCAATCATTGTGCGTTTCTTCCATACTGACCCTTTTTGAAAGGATTTGCCTTCTGTCCTCCGGTCATCCTAATCCTATGGATGGCAATAGGATTTAAGACCATCATTAAATGTAACTAAATTAAAGTGGGCAGCAGCAGGAGACATTAAAACTATAGTGAATACTAAAACTACAGTGCATTAAAAAAATAAAAAATCTACCAAACATTTGATGTTCTAGAAGTTTAATATTCAGCTCTTAAGGTGCCACAGCCAGGTGATATGTGGGCGTCACCTTGACCTTTTCCAGTTGTTTCGGTCCTCAGCACTGAGGCCCTGGACACTGGACACCTAAACACTGGATCATGCAAAGAGAAGTACACCACCCGGCCACGTATTTGTCGCACAGTCATTCCAGCGGTGCCCAAGTATTCTCAGGGACAGACCTAATACCAGACACATCCAGTTGTCACCTTCAATCACTGGTTAGAATCCAAGGTCTGGTTTTATGAAGCAATATTAAGGGAGATAGATTGAAACTAAGGCTTACTGAAACTTTAGACAAACACTAAAAATGGTGGCGCACTAGGGGGACAGACAAAACAAGTTAGGCCCGTGCAACTCTAATCCAAAGGTCTACAATTTAGACCACCCATGTGAGGTGGTTTAAGCCTGTTAGTCCTAGTCTAAGGCCAAGATGCCAGCGACTTTTCAGTACCACTTCATAAAACTGGGCTCAGATCTCACAACCACACCTTAAGCCTGGATGGAGTAGGACCTTGAAGACTTGGACCTTCAGTGCCTTGCAAAGATACTGGCATCAACAAACACCTCTGTGCATTGACCTGATGACTTCATGAACTGTTTCTGTGAAAGTCGCAGACACCAGTACAATCCCTGGCAACTTTCAGGAACATACTGCAAAAGAACGCCCGCATTCCTTAGTTGTAGGTTGTCCCAGTGAGGTCAGATTTTAAGGTTCTGCTACTAGCCTATAAAACTGTTCATGGACTGCCACCTTCCTACCTAGCTGACCTAATTAAACCCTATGTACTGACCCAGGCTTTGCATTCTCAGGGTGCAGGACTACTTTGTGTCCCTAGGGTGAATAAAAAGTCTGTGGGTCATAGAGCTTTCTCTTATCGTACCCTGTTCTGTGGATTGATCTCCCTGCGTCAATAAAACAGTCAGCTTCTGTAGAGACTTTCATGTTCAAACTTAAGATGCACTTATTTTCCCTTTCGCATGACTAGCATACTGGCATAGTATGTTATTATGCTTTTTACTCTTTTAATTCATTTTATTAGGAAATGGGGCGTGCTGCAATTCTGGGTCTTTTAGTGAAGCTTAGGGCTAGTGCCCGGCGATCACTTTATTATTTCTTCTGTTTTTCTTGTTGCTTAATGCTGACAATTTACACTGTATTTGTTGTCTTTTTGATGCTTGATTCTGCTTTTTTCTTTTCTCTCTGTTTGAGGTGCGACTCCATCCAAAGAGGGGTGTGGTATCTGTTCTGGAAACCATCCTGTGCACCGGCAACATTTCCTGTATGTTTGTTTGTAAATTGTTCTGTAATTTATGTCTGTAGCATGGTCCAAGCAGAGGGTCACCCCTTTGAGTCTGATCTGCTTGAGGTTTCTCCCTCAGAGGGAGTTTTTCCTTACCACTGTTGCTCTGGGGGTCGCTAAGGTTAGACTTTACTTGTGTGAAGCGCCTTGAGGCAACCTTGTGATTTGGCGCTATATAAATGAAAATAAATTGAAATTAGGCTGTGCCCATGTTTGCAAGTCCTCCACCCAGACTGAATGTAAGCTCCTGTACACAAACTTAGCATTTGCATGGCCCCTCCAGTTCTGCAGGAGTCTGTCCCCTCAAGAACTTGATTGATCTGGTTAGCTACACCACCACTACTGGAGTATCATGTTCACCAGTGCTGCTCTGGTCAGTAAGAAACCAAGATCCAGCAACTCAACTTTTACAAAGTGAGGAGCTACAAGTTTCACCTCTGGGAAAACCATCAATCACAGAGTGAAGCTGCCAGTAAAGTTTTCCTCATGGACATATCGCTCACCTCAGTCGGAGCACAGACTGAGACAACAGACTTGGCACCCAAAAGAGTGCTTTAGTCTGAGCCTCATAATTAGATTAGCTGGAACTTTATTAATCCCTTGGGAAGACTCCCTCAGGGAAACTGGGGTTCCAACAGCATTGTATAACAGCACACAGGGTAAGAAGCACACAGAGTATCAAATGTGAAAGTAAAAAACAATTTGCAGAAAGAAACAAAGGCTTGTAAAACAACAAGGATTGGAAGCAGAAATAAAAAAATTAATAGGGGAACACAAACAATATCGAAATAAAGACACCCTAAATAAAATAAAAAAGGTTAGACAACAATTAGACGAACTTTTGACATATAAGGCAGAGGGAGCTCTTAGATACACCAACAGAAAATACTATGAAATGGGTAATAAAGCCAGTAGGCTACTGGCCTTCCAACTTAGAAAAACCCAATCTAACCGCACAGTCCCTAAGATAAGGAACCCAGAAACTAACCAGATAGAAACCGACCCAATTAAAATATCAGACTCCTTTGCAACATATTACAAACAACTATATAGGACAGATGAATCAGAATCTAGGAGACAGGAGAGCGTAGAATTCTTAAAGCCCCTTAAATTGAATAAACTAACAAGTGAGGAAGCAGAACTATTGATAAAACCTATTACAGAAAATAAAATTAAAGAATCTATTACTAAACTGAAAAATAATAAATCACCAGGAACAGATGGTTTCTCAGGTGAATACTATAAAATATTTATGAATGAACTCACTCCTGTATTATGTAAAGTATACAATTACACACTGAAATCAGGAAATCCCCCAAATTTGTGGTCAGAAGCCATGATAACGGTTATACATAAGGAGGGAAAGGATCCTCTTCAGTGTGCTAGTTACCGCCCAATAAGCCTTTTGTGTGTGGATTATAAAATCCTGACCTCTATATTGGTTACCAGAATTCAAAAAAATATTAAGAAATTAATACACCCAGAACAAACGGGGTTCATACCAGGACGTCATGGAACAAATAACATTAGAAGAGCTCTGAATTTGCAAACAATTGCAGCAAGGGAGAAACAATCGTCGATGCTTCTCGGTTTAGATGCGGAGAAAGCATTTGACCGAGTTGACTGGATATTTTTGAGACAGACATTGTTAGAAATGGGTTTTGGAAAGGAATTTGTGACATGGATTAGTCTTCTATATAAAGAACCTCGTTCCAAAGTAAGAGTCAACGGCCATTGCTCTAGCTCCTTCGGGATTGAGCGTGGTGTGAGACAGGGAGACTCATTATCTCCCATCTTATTTGCCTTAAGTATTGAACCTCTGGCAGAGGCAATACGCCAAAACACGCAGATTCAAGGGATAGCAGATGAAGGAGGGACAATCCACAAAATAGCCCTATTCGCGGATGATATTTTGCTCTTTATAAAAAACCCTGTCCTTTCCATTCCCACACTTATAAAATGCTTACATAAATACGGGTCAGTATCGGGATACAAAATGAATGAGACTAAATCAGAAGCTATGATGATTTCGGGTACTTGGCCTACACAATTGAATGATAGCGTCTCATTTCACTGGTCCAAACAAGGATTCAGATATCTAGGAGTTATTCTTACACCCAACTCCACTCAATTGTTTGAGGCCAATTATAACAAATTAATTAGACAATTAAAGAGAGATGTGACACGTTGGGAGGTGCTTCCCCTGTCTCTATTTGGCAGAGACAATAAAAATGAACTTATTGCCCAGACTTCTTTTTTTGTTCCAATCCCTCCCAATAAGAGTACCTGCTTCCACCTTAAAAATGTTACATAAACTAATAACATTTATTTGGCAAAGGAAGAGGCCGAAGATAAAACTGAAATACCTCCATCTACCTAAGGATAGAGGAGGACTGAGTTTACCAAATTTTAAAAACTACTATTGGGCAGCACAAATAAATGCAATTGTGGCATGGCTTAGAAACGATCAGGAAACAATATGGACTCAGATAGAGCAAAACTCAACTGAGGGTGTTCCTTTATCAATACTACCCTTTATGGACACAAAGTCAGTCAAAAAGATTAAATTAAAGAATGAATGGATAAAATACACCTTAAAAATTTGGACAACAGTTAAAAAAAGCGCTTGGGGGGCCTCAGTCAATCTCAAGGGCTATGCCTATAGTAGGAAATATTGATTTTCCCCCTTCGGTGTGGGACAATGGGTTTAGAAGATGGGCAGAAAAAGGCCTCCATATAATTAACCAACTCTTTATAGAAACAGAACTCAAATCCTTCTCCCAACTTCGAGAACAATTTGATCTTCCGTCGAATGACTTCTATAGATATCTTCAGATTAGGCATTATATTACAAGCCATAAAGAAAAGGGAATGATTAGTGAAGCCCCAAATGAGATGGAGGAGTATTTTATCAGCATTGTGGAAAAACACTTTCCAACAAAAAGACACATATCTAATATATACAAAAGGTTGAAAACAGACACTTTACAAAACACAAATTATATCAAAGAAAAATGGGAGATGGAAATGAATATAATAATTGAAGATTCTACATGGAATGATATATGTATAGGTTGCCATAAGGAAATTAACAGCCAATTGTGGAAGGAATTCAACTGGAAAGCGAAAACTAGATATTTTTATACCCCTCTTATCACCTCTTCATTTGCAAAGAAACCTACTACAGCACTTTGTTGGAGGAACTGTGGAAATATAGGAGATACAACACATATTTTTTGGGAATGTCCGGTAATAAAGGAATATTGGGACAACATTAAAAAAGAGATAGACACTAGTCTAGGAATAAATATTACCCCAGAACCTATGTTGTTCCTACTGGGAGTTATTCCTAGAGATTTATATAATACTAATCAGCGATACATATTGAGGATCCTCTTGCTGATAGCAAAGAAAATGATTACGGTAAATTGGAAAGAGGTAAAACCGCCAACTATAGAACAATGGAAACAGAAACTGAAAAATGTTTACATAATGGAGCGGCTGACTGCAAATCTCCAGCTATCTATGGACATCTTTGAACAAAAATGGACATGCATCTCGAGATACATAGAGGTTTGACGAGAAATGTAACAAAATATTATTCCCCCACTAGATTGTGAAAAGTTTACCCTAGTCACCATGTATAGACTCTATCCACCATACCCCTAAATCATATATGTATGGAGTGTACCCTCTTACTTTAAGGGAAATGAGATGTCAAGAAATGTTCTGTTCAATGTTTTAAATGGCTAAATAAAAAGTTCAAAAAAAAAAATTGCAAATATAAATACTGCTCACGACTGGTTTATTGGCTACTACTGTTCCTCTCCTTCCCATCCTGTCTTCCTGTTACTCCTCCTCCCCCAGAGTGAGGAGTTTTTCAGTCTGTTGGTCCTGCACTTGGAAAGGAGCAGTCTGTGGCTGAAGAGGCTCCTCTGGTTGCTGATGCCGGTGTGCAGAGGGTGACTGGCTTAATCTATAATGCCCAGCAGTTTGTCCAGTGTTCTGTCCTCTGCCACCGTGTTCCAAGTACACACCCGCATGTGCCACCTCAAGGTTGGATCTGGGTGCTCCTCCCTCTTCAGCTCCAAAGACAAGACCTCTGCTTCTCTCCAGTGGCTTTTTCTGTTCCAGGCACGAGGATCCACTTGGATTTCCCCCATTTCCATCATCGGCAGAGTTACTTCCACTGAGTACAGAAACAAGACACAAGAGATCCTTGTTGTTCTGAGTGCGATCATTACAGTGATTTTGCATAGCTTTGGTGCAACATTTTTAAACCGACCATGTATGCGAAGATGAGGTGTAACAAGTTAAAGTTAACTATCAATCAATCAATCAGTCAATCAATTTTTTTATATAGCGCCAAATCACAACAAACAGTTGCCCCAAGGCGCTTTATATTGTAAGGCAAGGCCATACAATAATTATGTAAAACCCCAACGGTCAAAACGACCCCCTGTGAGCAAGCACTTGGCTACAGTGGGAAGGAAAAACTCCCTTTTAACAGGAAGAAACCTCCAGCAGAACCAGGCTCAGGGAGGGGCAGTCTTCTGCTGGGACTGGTTGGGGCTGAGGGAGAGAACCAGGAAAAAGACATGCTGTGGAGGGGAGCAGAGATCGATCACTAATGATTAAATGCAGAGTGGTGCATACAGAGAAAAAAGAGAAAGAAACAGTGCATCATGGGAACCCCCCAGCAGTCTACGTCTATAGCAGCATAACTAAGGGATGGTTCAGGGTCACCTGATCCAGCCCTAACTATAAGCTTTAGCAAAAAGGAAGGTTTTAAGCCTAATCTTAAAAGTAGAGAGGGTGTCTGTCTCCCTGATCTGAATTGGGAGCTGGTTCCACAGGAGAGGAGCCTGAAAGCTGAAGGCTCTGCCTCCCATTCTACTCCTACAAACCCTAGGAACTACAAGTAAGCCTGCAGTCTGAGAGCGAAGCGCTCTATTGGGGTGATATGGTACTACGAGGTCCCTAAGATAAGATGGGACCTGATTATTCAAAACCTTATAAGTAAGAAGAAGAATTTTAAATTCTATTCTAGAATTAACAGGAAGCCAATGAAGAGAGGCCAATATGGGTGAGATATGCTCTCTCCTTCTAGTCCCCGTCAGTACTCTAGCTGCAGCATTTTGAATTAACTGAAGGCTTTTTAGGGAACTTTTAGGACAACCTGATAATAATGAATTACAATAGTCCAGCCTAGAGGAAATAAATGCATGAATTAGTTTTTCAGCATCACTCTGAGACAAGACCTTTCTGATTTTAGAGATATTGCGTAAATGCAAAAAAGCAGTCCTACATATTTGTTTAATATGCGCTTTGAATGACATATCCTGATCAAAAATGACTCCAAGATTTCTCACAGTATTACTAGAGGTCAGGGTAATGCCATCCAGAGTAAGGATCTGGTTAGACACCATGTTTCTAAGATTTGTGGGGCCAAGTACAATAACTTCAGTTTTATCTGAGTTTAAAAGCAGGAAATTAGAGGTCATCCATGTCTTTATGTCTGTAAGACAATCCTGCAGTTTAGCTAATTGGTGTGTGTCCTCTGGCTTCATGGATAGATAAAGCTGGGTATCATCTGCGTAACAATGAAAATTTAAGCAATACCGTCTAATAATACTGCCTAAGGGAAGCATGTATAAAGTGAATAAAATTGGTCCTAGCACAGAACCTTGTGGAACTCCATAATTAACTTTAGTCTGTGAAGAAGATTCCCCATTTACATGAACAAATTGTAATCTATTAGACAAATATGATTCAAACCACCGCAGCGCAGTGCCTTTAATACCTATGGCATGCTCTAATCTCTGTAATAAAATTTTATGGTCAACAGTATCAAAAGCAGCACTGAGGTCTAACAGAACAAGCACAGAGATGAGTCCACTGTCCGAGGCCATAAGAAGATCATTTGCAACCTTCACTAATGCTGTTTCTGTACTATGATGAATTCTAAAACCTGACTGAAACTCTTCAAATAGACCATTCCTCTGCAGATGATCAGTTAGCTGTTTTACAACTACCCTTTCAAGAATTTTTGAGAGAAAAGGAAGGTTGGAGATTGGCCTATAATTAGCTAAGATAGCTGGGTCAAGTGATGGCTTTTTAAGTAATGGTTTAATTACTGCCACCTTAAAAGCCTGTGGTACATAGCCAACTAACAAAGATAGATTGATCATATTTAAGATCGAAGCATTAAATAATGGTAGGGCTTCCTTGAGCAGCCTGGTAGGAATGGGGTCTAATAAACATGTTGATGGTTTGGATGAAGTAACTAATGAAAATAACTCAGACAGAACAATCGGAGAGAAAGAGTCTAACCAAATACTGGCATCACTGAAAGCAGCCAAAGATAACGATACGTCTTTGGGATGGTTATGAGTAATTTTTTCTCTAATAGTTAAAATTTTGTTAGCAAAGAAAGTCATGAAGTCATTACTAGTTAAAGTTAATGGAATACTCAGCTCAATAGAGCTCTGACTCTTTGTCAGCCTGGCTACAGTGCTGAAAAGAAACCTGGGGTTGTTCTTATTTTCTTCAATTAGTGATGAGTAGAAAGATGTCCTAGCTTTACGGAGGGCTTTTTTATAGAGCAACAGACTCTTTTTCCAGGCTAAGTGAAGATCTTCTAAATTAGTGAGACGCCATTTCCTCTCCAACTTACGGGTTATCTGCTTTAAGCTACGAGTTTGTGAGTTATACCACGGAGTCAGGCACTTCTGATTTAAAGCTCTCTTTTTTAGAGGAGCTACAGCATCCAAAGTTGTCTTCAATGAGGATGTAAAACTATTGATGAGATACTCTATCTCACTTACAGAGTTTAGGTAGCTACTCTGCACTGTGTTGGTATATGGCATTAGAGAACATAAAGAAGGAATCATATCCTTAAACCTAGTTACAGCGCTTTCTGAAAGACTTCTAGTGTAATGAAACTTATTCCCCACTGCTGGGTAGTCCATCAGAGTAAATGTAAATGTTATTAAGAAATGATCAGACAGAAGGGAGTTTTCAGGGAATACTGTTAAGTCTTCTATTTCCATACCATAAGTCAGAACAAGATCTAAGATATGATTAAAGTGGTGGGTGGACTCATTTACTTTTTGAGCAAAGCCAATAGAGTCTAATAATAGATTAAATGCAGTGTTGAGGCTGTCATTCTCAGCATCTGTGTGGATGTTAAAATCGCCCACTATAATTATCTTATCTGAGCCAAGCACTAAGTCAGACAAAAGGTCTGAAAATTCACAGAGAAACTCACAGTAACGACCAGGTGGACGATAGATAATAACAAATAAAACTGGTTTTTGGGACTTCCAATTTGGATGGACAAGACTAAGAGTCAAGCTTTCAAATGAATTAAAGCTCTGTGTTATATGGCTGGGGGGGCCTGGCTGCCGGTTTGTTTGTCTTTTTGTTTTCCTCCCAGGTGGCGTGCATTTGGGACTGAGTGGCTGTGTTGCTGAGGTTGTCAGGACCTCACCCTGATCACCTGCGACTCGTCAGGACTCACAGCTGAGGTGCATCTGGATGGATTGGAGCATGTTGCCATTTAAGACTGGAGTGCACAGTGTGTATTTGCCAGAGACTCGACCTTGTGACCAGACGGGTGAGATCGTCGTCTCGGGAGCCATCTCATCAGCAGCGGATGCTGAGAAACGTCCAGGTTTGATGCACAGTCTGTGAAAGAGGAGGGGGTGAGGTCTCACGCTCGTCAGCACACTTCCTGAGGTACGTTAGATTTTGTGACTAACAGTTATACAGTCAGTAAATGTGGTGTCCCTCACACCTTATTGTATTGAGCTGTTTGTTAGTCATGTATCAGCTTCCACTGCGGTGGAGTTTTGTGAACTGGATGTTCCATGCCTGCAGGTTGGAAGCTGATCAGCAATCAAGCCAGGAAGTGTTTGCTGTTTGTACACCTTTAAGTGTTCTGTGTGTAGAGTGTGGACTCACATAATGGTTCCTTCTTTCACAGACTCGGTTGTTGCGGCCACCTGGGGGGTGTCGGCGGGGTCCTTGGGTCCGAAACAGCTTCTGGCTCCGGACCGTTAGCGCTGCTGGGAGCGCACCACGCCAGACCGCACCTTTCTGTATCACTGTTATGTATTAAATTCAGTTAGCCTTTGTACCGTGCTCTGCTTATTTCATACTGGGTCCTTCAAACGCTGGTCGGTTCTCCGAGCTGCGTCCGACACATAACACTCTGTCTGGGTTTTTGATTAATTAATAAGCTGGAATGGAAGATTGCTGCTAATCCTCCGCCTCGGCCCGTGCTATGAGCATTCTGACAGTTAGTGTGACTCGGGGGTGTTGACTCATTTAAACTAACATATTCATCCTGCTGTAACCAGGTTTCTGTAAGGCAGAATAAATCAATATGTTGATCAATTATTATATTATTTACCAACAGGGACTTAGAAGAGAGAGACCTAATGTTTAATAGACCACATTTAACTGTTTTAGTCTGTGGTGCAGTTGAAGGTGCTATATTATTTTTTCTTTTTGAATTTTTATGCTTAAATAGATTTTTGCTATCAGCTCAATCATCTCAACATCATAGATGTGAAATGTGATGTATTTGTGTACATTTACATGTTCTGCTCATGAAAACAGATTATTAAGATCAAATATGGAGTTAAGCTGCTTATCTCAAAATGGGACACAAGCCTCCAAAACACTGCATGCATTTTGAACCACATGCCCAGAGGTTCTCAGAGGATGCAGCGAATTGAGTGAAAAAAAGTTTAAAGAAATAATAAAAGATACACACACACAAACACACACACACACACTTACTCCAATTAAGGGTCACAGGGGAGGAGTGGGGCTGGAGCCTATCCCAGCAGTCACAGTGCATGAGGCAGGGTACAACCTGGACAGGACGCCAGTCTGTCACAGTGCCACATACAGACAAACAAACACATTCACACCCACATGCACACTTACGAACAACTTAAACTTTCTAATCCACCAAACCTGCATGTCTTTGGATGTGGGAGGAAGCACCCGGAGGGAACCCACACAAACACAACCTTACTCACCCCTAGAGCAAGCACACAGGCAATAGTGGTAAGGAAAAACTCCCCATGAGGAAGAAACCTCAAGCAGACCAGACTCAAAGGGGTGACACACTGCTTGGGCCTTGCTACGGACATAAATTACAAAACAATTCACAAAACAAACATACAGGAAATGTTGCCAGTGCACAGGACAGGAGGGTTGCAGAAACAGACACCACACCCATCTCTGGATGGAGCTGCACTTCAAACAGAGAAAAAAACAGAATCATGCATCAGAAAGACAACAAATACAGTATAATTTACCAGCATTAATCAACAAGAAAAACATAAGAAATACTAAGGTGATTGCCGGCCACTAGCCCTAAGGGCCCTGTTCCACTGGGGAGACGATTAATTGCGCATGAATTGAGCATACAATTCGCGGGTGTTCGTTGTCGTCCGCAACAAAAATGGCCAAAAATGACAAATGTCCCAGTATGAATTACAGATATATTAATAATATATAGCGAATATATGATGAACAATCACGGTTATATAACGCATGTAGTGATGAAACGGATCCGACACATTGAGATTATCACCGCAGTATTACGGGTGTATTATGAATGCATAGCGCACGTGTTGAACGTGCATGGCATCTGCACTGCGGTCCTAAAAGAAGCGCACTCGGGCCGTCGGCATCACTATTCACACCAACAATACAGGCTCTGGAGCATTTGCTGGACTTGGACAAGTTGATCACAGAGTGTTGTCATGCGAGGGTTAACTGTTCATGAGTTTGGGGAGCGGGAGGGGGGAAGCCGCTCAGGGTGTGAGACAGTGGGTTTTTCTTTTTGTTTTTTTGAGTGAGTTGTGGCTAAACAGCAACTCTTCCTTTTGTTGGTGTTAAATAAAAGTCCTGGATTGCAGCAGCTACGTTTTTATTACATCTGCTTTGCAGATGTAATAAAAACGCTTTATTCGTGGCCAATTTGTATGCATTCGCTACAACATATTTTAGTTTGTGATGTGGACATGATGAGCACGATATATATCTGTTTTACACACTGTCCCAGTCCGCTGCCAAGCCGCAAATCCCTGTCAGTTGCAGATATCAGCGGTTAATGGCAGATATACAGCGTATAGAGTGAGTATGTATTGTGTATGAATTCAGTATGTATGGAGTGTGTAAGGCGGATGTTATCCGCATCCAAATTTTTGAACAGCTCAAAAATTCTGGCTGTGGACATGCGTGCCTCTGCGGATGATCACGGACGTGTTCGGATGACGGCCGACTCATACAGGCATGTTACACGGATATTGTGGATGTTTGGCGAATATGGGCCAATTTTGTGTGCAGTCCATACGCAAATCCTCCTAAACACCAGTGGGACAGGGCCCTAAGCTTCACTAAAAGACACAGACTTTAGATAAAGTTGAGGCCGCAGCCTGCTCCGTTTCCTAATAAAATGAATTTAAAAGAGTAAAAAGCATAATAACATACTATGCCAGTATGCTAGTCATACGAAAGGGAAAATAAGTGCATCTTAAGTCTGGACTTGAAAGTCTCTACAGAATCTGACTGTTTTATTGATGCAGGGAGATCATTCCACAGAACAGGGTACGATAAGAGAAAGCTCTATGACCCGCAGACTTTTTATTTACCCTAGGGACACAAAGTAGTCCTACACCCTGAGAATGCAAAGCCTGGGTTGGTATGTAAGGTTTAATTAGATCAGCTAGGTAGGGAGGTGCCAGTCCATGAACAATTTTATAGGCTAGTAGCAGAACCTTAAAATCTGACCTCACTGGGACAGGAAGCCAGTAAAGGGATGCCAAAATGGGTGTAATGTGATCAAACTTTCTGCTTCGTGTCAAAAGTCTGGCTGCAGCATTTTGACCAATTGGAGAGCCCTAATGCTAGACTGCGGTAAACCAGAAAATAGAACATTGCTGTAGTCCGATCTAGAAGAGACAAACACATGAATCAGGGTCTCAGCATCAGCCATAGACAGGATGGGACAAATCTTTGCTATATTTCGCAGGTGGAAGAAAGCAGTCCTCATGATATCTCTAATGTTGAGACCAAAGGACAACGTAGGATCAAAAATTACTCCAAGGTTCCTCACTTTGTCAGTGTGATGTATGACACATGATCCTAGGCTGAGCGTTAGCTGGTCAAATTGATGCCGACGTCTCACTGGACCAAGAACCATCATTTCAGTCTTATCAGAGTTTAAAAGTAGGACGTTTCTAGACATCCAGCTTTTCACTGATGCAAGGCAATCTTCTAAGGATTTTATGTGGAGTTATCAGCATGTATAAATGAGTATCATCAGCATAGCAGTGAAAGGTATCCCAAAACGCTGCAATATGTGCCCAAGAGGTGCTATATAAAGGGAGAAAAACAGGGGGCCTAAGACGGACCCCCATGGAATCCTAAATGTCATGTCACTAAGGTTAGAGTTAGTGTTATTGTACAAAACACAGTGAGAACGACTGGTCAGGTATGATGTCAACCATGCAAGGGCACTCCCTGTAATCCCAAAATGATTTTCCAGCCTGTCAAGTAGAATATGATGAGCCACTGTATCAAATGCAGCACTGAGATCTAAAAGCAACAGAACTGTAGTGGTGTCTGAATCCATTGAAAGCAGAATATCATTCATCACTTTAGTGTGAGCCGTCTCTGTGGAATGATATTTTCTAAAAGCAGACTGCAGTGGCTCAAAAAGATTATTCTCAGTAAGATAGTCCACATGCTGCCATGAAACCACCTTTCCCAGAATTTTAGAGCAAAATGATAGATTTGATATCAGCCTATAGTTTTTCAATACACTAGGGTCAAGATTAGGTTTCTTATGTAATAGTTTAATCACTGCAGATTTGAAACATTTAGGAACAGATCCAGAAATTAATGAGAGATTAATCATTTCCAGCACAGTCGGCTCAAGAGTGGGCCACAGGTCCTTAAACCGTTTTGTTGGTGTAGGATCAAATAAACAGGTTGTGCTTTTTGTAGACCTTACGAGTTTCGTCAGCATGCCTAGAGAGACACTATCAAATTCTATAAATCTAGGTAAAAGCTCAGTGATGGCACCCACTTCAGTAACAGGGTGTAGTGGCTGGGTTAAGACATGCTGGGATATGTTTAACCTAATGTCGTCTATTTTCTTCTCAAAGTAATCCACGAAATCTTGTGCTGTAAAAGGAGAGTGACTTACAGGTTGTTGTCCATGTATAAGTGTTGCCACCGTGTCGAACAAGAACTCTGAGTTATGCTTATTTTTGTTGATCAAATCAGAGTAATAGGTCCGCTTTGTAGCCAGTAATGCATGCTTATAGTCTAAGATGGCATCACGCCACGCAAGGTGGAATACTTCTAATTTTGAACGACGCCATTTCCGTTCGAGACCTCTAGCCTTATGCTTGAGATCACGCAAGTAATCATTGAACCAAGGTGACTGTGTTACCTAATAAAAGATACAGGTAAGGGAAAAAAAAGGCAATGCAGGCTTTCAGCAGTGGTGTGGTTCATATTTTTAGTTTACTGTTATTACTATTAAGGCTTCTTCAGTTCTTTTAGAACATTCTGTCACTTCTCAGCAAGTCTGTCAATTCTAACTGTTAATTCAAACATACTTTTTATGTTCTTTGGTTGTTAATTTATTTAGTGTGCAGTGTCATTTGAACCTCGACTGGCATGCTGAGAAACCAAATTTCCCTCTGTGTTATTGCGTCTTGTCCAGGTTGCACAAACTGATCAGTCATGGGGCTGGACTCTGGCAGAGAAGAGATCACTGGACAAGCTGCTGGACATTACGGACGATGCCAGTCACCCTCTGCACACCATCATCAGCAACCAGAGGAGCCTCTTCAGTAATAGACTGCTCCTTCCAAGTGCAGGACCAACAGACTGAAAAACGCCTTTGTCCCTCAGACCATCAGACTGTACAACTCCTCACTCAGGGGGAGGAGGAGTAACAGGAAGACAGGGGATGGGAAGGAGAGGAACAGTAGTAGCCAGTAAGCCAGTAGCAAGCAGCAGTTCTAGTATTTATATTGTTTTTTTTACGTCTACTTTTGATACTCTGTGTGCTTCTTACCCTGTGTGCTGGAACCTCAGTTTCCCTGAGGGAGCCTTCCCAAGGGATTAATAATGTTCTGTCTAATCTAATCTATATTTTCACCCAGATGTATCCAAATTGTAATTTTTTTCCAGATAAGGTGAATTATGATCATATTGATATAAAACTGTGGAACTTCTATTTGAACACAAAGGCATAAAATTTGTGTGGTGCTGAAGAAAATCCTTTTTTATGACTACAATAGTAAATAAATACATAAATAAATAAATAAATCCAAAGGGACTACAACTTTAAAGATCAAAGCAAATGTGGTCATCTGAACAGGGATATGGCATAACTGAAATAAGGTAAAATGTGTTTTTAAACTGTTGTCAGGGTGAAAAGGTGATTTTGGCACCTGAAAGTCTACCTCACAGCTCTTAAACTAAGTGCAGGTCCATCACTGTGGCACCTTTCTGTGTACAAAACATTCTGCTTTGTCACTTTTTGAAAAGCACCAAATATCTTGAAGGACACGGTTATCTTAAGTTACCCAGAAAGAAAAGATATCTGCATTGATTCGTGTGTAATTTGATGAAATAAACAGATTGTGCTGTTGTACCAGCATGGCACTGGAGCTCAGGAAGGAGCTGTGATGATATTAATTAAAAAGCACTGAATCAGCTAAACAAAATGTGACAGACGAGATGTTTTGCATACAGATGATAAACCTGGTGATATCTTGACATATTTTTAATTCATCACAAACAGCAAATGCTTCCATCTGTGGTGTGTGCAGACATGCAAATTGTTGTCCTGCTGTTGAAACATAAACACAAAGTGCAGATTTGTCTTTTTTTTTTTCATTAAAGTTTTTTTGGTTGTTTATTTACAAAGGGATTACAAATAATATTTGTACAAACGCCTGTGTTAAAAATGCTTGCTGACCATCCAAAGATGAATCCAGTCAACTTGGAAATGATGCAGAAGACAGCAATTAACAATTAATGATTAGTTTTATGATCAAGAAATATGTTGATTATTTTCTTGATTTACTGATTTCGGGTTTTTTTTTTCCTGACATAAAATGTCAGAAAATTGTGAAAAATGCCTGTGTTTCCTAAAGCTCCAGGGGAAAAAAAAAATCCTCAAATGTTTTGTTTTGTCACAAGTCAAAGATACTCAGGTTATTATCAGAGAGGAGTAAATGGGAAATGAACTGCATTTATATAGAGCTCTTATAGTCAAAGTGCTTTACAGTGATGCCTCACATTCACCCACTCATACACTCACTCACACACCAATGTTACAATCAGTAAAGAAACTAGTATGGGAAAAAATAATCGCATTTAATAAGAAGTTGGAGAATTTAGATGTTTTTTAAATAACAAAAAACAACTGATAAATTGTGACAATATTTAACTAATTTAACAATTAATCATCACTGCAGCCCCAGTGTATATTTAATTAGCCTTACAAAAAAATTTAAATATAGCTTTAAATGTAAAGTCTGTGTAAATACATGATGAAAAACAAACATTATCACGGAGGGCTTGAAGCTGGCTGAATTTAGAGACTTAAAAAAAAGATTTGTGAATATTGTGATAAAGTTAGAAGCTATATGCTATTGGATTTTGTTTTTATTCTCTGCAGAAAAGTTTTGCTTATTCGTTTTTATTCTCCTGGAGGGATGCGAGCGGAACGCTGTAGTACTTGTGACGCCCACCTGGGGGTGCTGTAACACTGGTTGAAATATTTCGGTCACACGTTAAGCTTCTGCCTGTTTGCGTGTTTTTACTGTCAGTTCACAAATGTTCAAACATGTTCGAGTCGGACACCGCAGCGATCCTTCCTGAAGATCTGCTGAGCGCCACATCTACGGACGAACAAAAAACCACCGACTGTCGTGGCGGCAGAGAGGAGTCCGGCACACCGACTACCTGCCGCCTGCGGCCGCCGTTTGCGTGTCCGTGGAAACCCGTGTTGTTCCTGTCCATGTTTGCGTTAACCCTACAGGACCCTCTGACTACTCAGTATCTGTGTGGCACCGGATCAGTGAAGATCTGGGTTACAACAAGTCCCATAAGAGTGCAGCGTGCAGAAACAGCTCGACCCCTGCAGACCCTCTGCTGAAGGTACAAACAGAGGCGAAGTCAGTCGAGCGACGCTGTCTGTCAATAACAACCACTCAGATAACGCAATACAACGCCTACTTTGGCTGCCAGTTTGTTGACAAGATGGCACAAGACAGGTTTGCGTCTGTTAGCGACACTGACTTGAAACGAATTTTACACGAAAAACATGCGAGGAACACCCGCAGAAATACACAGTCAGCAGCCAACCTGTTTCGCAAGTACGTCACTGAAAAGGGACATATGCGCCTAACTTTGAAACTTATGACAGACGGATGCTTGACAGAGTACTCGGTCGATTTTACATGGAAGCTAGACAGGCAAACTTTATAAGAAAACAAGCCTGATGCCTCTTCGTCACAGACTTAACAGACATCTTCAGTCGATCGATGGGATGTCAGTTGGTGCAGTATGACAGTAATGATAAAGAGTTGAATCTTTGAGATTGATTTTTCAGTTTTAGTATGTTTGAATAACTCCCAATTTTCGGCCAAGGCCTTGGTGAACCCCATCATCACCAGGTCCGCATAATCATGGGTACACCTCATCAAAAGTCTATAATTGTATATTAGAACTTGTAAGTTTTACTGTTACAGTGCTGGCAACATTTAAATATGAGGTCAAGAAAGATGTCCATTGTAATTTGTATAAAACAAGTATTTATGTTCATTGAAGTCAAGAAAGGGTGATTATAAAGTGAGTATTCTCAAAACTTGATTGTCATTTTCGTGTTGAGGTGGCGGGGGGATGTTGTCAGCAGCTGCTGAAAGTAAACAAAGTAACTAGTAATCTAACTTAGTTGTCGTGAAAACACGAGTACTCACGAGTATGTTGTTTTCGGCAGTCTCCGTAGCTGTTTGTTGCAAATGTTTTATACTTTGAAACCGTTTACAGAAGTGCGCAAAGTATTCCCGGTGTAGTGAGAGGTAATGGTCTATTAGATTAAATTAGATTAGATGTACTTTATTGATCTCACAATGGAGAAATTACGTTTACACTCCAGTTACCTCAGACAGCAATTAGTCCACAATTATTACTTGTTTACCGTAATAATGGCACACATCAGAATTAAAGGCAACACATACACATTTGACATTGTTTATGTGCACTAAGTTTGAAGAAGTCCGTTATCCGAATTGAGGCAAGGCGGTGAAGGCCACGTAGCAACCCTGAGTTGCGCCGCCATCATCAGCTTGGGGGGGCTTGCAGCTAAAACTGCACCATCCCCGCCAAAGAGAAAAGGAATGACGTTAGCAGCGCCGGAAAGGGTGGGTGTTGATGGGGGAAGGAGGGGGTGGGGGGGACGGAATGGAGCATGCTTCAGTCCTGTGAAAAGCAGTTTATTGTCTGTGAGATGAGATAAGAAACAGCCAATGTTCCCCAGGCCGAAACAAATCCCTCTGGAGGAGACAGTTGGGCAATTTGACCTTCAGCCTTGATAAGCCTGTAGTGTTATGGTTTGAGCAGTGAAAAACACTTCTTAACAGTTCCACTTGCACAACCAAATCCCAATTATGAATTAAGAATATTCACCGGCCTCTGAAATCTTTAGCTTCAACTGCAAGGCACACATCTGCTCCAAGATGTCATCCAATTTGCGTCTGAGTTCAAGACTCATTGCAGTCTGAGAATGCACTGCCTTGCCAAGCGAGGGGCCGTGGTTCTTGATGCTGCCATTTTGCCAGATTTTCCGGTAGATCAGGGTAGCACATAAACCAAAAAGTACCAGCCCTGCTACCATAAGACCAAAAATGAATAAATCCTCGACGTCCTCAACGGAGAAAGGCGCCAAGCATGCAACATGCCAAGACCCCCAGGAGTTGAGACATAGCCCGCAGGATACGTTCCATCTGTACAGGTATGATCCTCCGGTCCTGACCTTCTTGTAGAAAAAATGGTGCCAATACCGTTCAGAGACCAGCTGATCAATTCCATGGTTAATCCAATAGTAGTCCAATAGATCCAGAATCCAATATAATTTGAGGAATTCACAGTCTGGTGAAGTAGGGACTTGAAGGTTAAAGGCAGAGAACAGAGATAAGGGAGAGTGGAGGAGATGCGACCGCCCTCGTCGGAGTCCCAAGCTGAATATCTAGCGCTTAAGCATTGGGCTTAAGACCAGATGATCCTCGGTTCAAACCCCAGACTGACTGGAAAATCACTAAGGGCCCTTGGGCAAAGTCCTTAATCCCTAAGTTGCTCCCTGTGTGTAGTGAGCACCTTGCATGGCAGCACACTGATATCGATGTGTGTTTGTATGAATGGGTGAATGTGAGGCATAATTGTAAAGCGCTTTGAGCATCTGATGCAGATCAGATGTCACTAACAGCCTAAATCTAAATTGTTATGATTTCAGTACGACATGTTCCTTAAAGTATCCGTTGACAGGCACTGGGCCTTCAGGCATTCCAGAGTAAATAATCAAGAGACAAAACTTGTTGATTTTTGTTGAGTTCAGAAAACTAGATTTTTGTTGTTTTTAATCATGTGATCTGACATTTCTTTGTAAATTTGTGTAGCACACTGGCAGCCATGTTGCTAAAATCGAGGTTCCCTGTAACTGAATGTTTGTTTGTTTTCCCAGGAGGTGGAAACTTTGACAGCACATTGGAGCCTTTACATAAATCTGGCTGGATTTTCAATAGGTTTTCTTGTGGTTCCTCTCCTGAGCTCCTGGAGCGACCTTGCAGGTCGTAGGCCAGTCCTCATCATCCCCAATATAGGCTTGGCTCTCCAGACAGGGGTGAACCTGGTGGTGATGTACCTGAAGCTGCCTGTTGCCTACTTCTTAATTGGCAGGCTGCTCAGTGGGCTTTTAGGTGATTGCGCTGCTGTCTTGGCAGGATGCTTCTCATATGTGGCTGATGTCACTGACCAAAAGTCCCGCATCTTCAGATTGGCAGTGTTGGAGGCCTGTCTGGGCCTGTCAAGGATGCTGGCTGGCATCATTGGAGGGTACTGGCGGCAGGCGCAATGGTAAGACTTGTATTATTGCATGACTATGGTATTTGTAGCAAGTATTGTAGAGATTGCTAAATCAAATCATCACTGCATAAAAAGCAGAAATAGATATACAGGTGGATGTTAAAATATTAGAATATCATGAAAAAGTTCAATAGTTTTTGTCAGAAAAGTGAAAAAATAAAAATTTCTGAATGTCACATTTTTCAGCTCAGTGCATGCCTCAAATAAAGTTTTTGTTTTGTTTTTCCTGTCAGCACCACTGGACCTGAAAAAACAACATTCTGATACTGAACTATATTATAAACCTTTTTATTTAAATTGCTCCCATGAATTATTGTAATATTTTAAGATACTTTTTTCCCCTAATTTTTTTGAGCTGTAAATTATTAACATAAAAAATTGCTTAAAACATTGAGTTAATTGTAGTCTATACTGGGTCATTGTATTTTCGACACACAGGTATAAGACGTTTGGAATGTATACCACTATTCCTGTTCTCATGTTTTCGGTATATAAACACTGGATGTGGTGAGCCCTCATGCATGTCACAAATTGCTGCGTGAAAATTAATGATGACATACACACAATACAATGCAACTTACTACACCTTAACTAAAGTGACATGAAAAGTACAATGATATGGAATAAATTCATCTCTATTATCCGTGCATAGAACGGGTAACTCAGCTAGTAGAACATAAGTATAAAAAGCATGAATATTCTAATAATAGGTAGATACAGTGAAGCAAATAAGTATTTGATCCACTGTCGATTTTGCAGGTTTTCCCACCTACAAAGAATGTAGAGGTCTGTAATTTTTATCGTAGGTACACTTCAACTGTGAGAGATGGAATAAAAAAAACATTCAAAAATCACATTGTATGTTTTTTAAATAATTAATTTACATTTTATTGCATGAAATATGTATTTGATCACATCTGGATGATCCAGAGGAGGCATGGGAGAAGGTCATGTGGTCCAATGAGACCAAAATAGAGCTTTTTCCCAACGTGAAGCATGGGAGTGGAAATATCATACTCTGGGGGTGCTTTTCTGCAAAGGGGACAGGACGACTACAGCGTATTGAAGGGAGGATGGATGGGGTCATGTTTTGTGATATTTTGGTAAACACCCTCCTTCCCTCAGTCAGAGCATTGAAGATGGGTCATGGCTGGGTCTTCCAGCATAACATTGACCCCAAACACACAGTCGGGGCAACTAAGGAGTCGTTCTGTAAGAAGCATTTCAAGGTCCTGGAGTGGCCTGGCCAGTCTCCAGATGTGAACTCAATACAAAGTCTTTGTAGGGAGCTGAAACTCGAAAGCTGAAAGATCTGAAGAACTTTATGGAGGAGTAGAGCAAAATCCCTGCTGCAGTGTGTAAACTTGATCAAGAACTACAGGAAAGATCTTGCTTGCCTCTACTGGTGGTTGGCTCTCACTGCGGTATTGTATCACTTGCTGTTCCGGAGCACAGCGGTGTTTTGCTGTATCTGTTAGCTGTTTAATCTGTGCAGTTAGATTGATCTAGTTATCTAGATAACGATTTGTTTCCCAGTGTAATCTTCACGTGCCTTAACTAAAGCACTCCTTCTGCTGAATCACCTCTAAATTATTTACACATTATTCACTTTGCGTGTTTTTAGGAATCCGCTAGCTTAGCGCGGCTACTAGCTCTTAGCCGATTTAGCATGGCGGCTTCTCCTGTCTCTCCCGCACTTTTCTGCTCTGGGTGTGAAATGTTTAGTTATTCCTCGGCCTCCTTTAGCAGTAACGGTACTTGTAATAAGTGTAGCTTATTCATAGCTTTGGAGGCCAGGCTGGGCGAATTGGAGACTCGGCTCCGCACCGTGGAAAATTCTACAGCTAGCCAGGCCCCTGTAGTCGGTGCGGACCAACGTAGCTTAGCCGCCGTTAGTTGCCCTCTGGCAGATCCCGAGCAGCTGGGAATGTTATGTGTCGGACGCAGCTCGGAGAACCGACCAGCGTTTGAAAGACCCAGTATGAAATAAGCAGAGCACGGTACAAAGGCTAAGCTCATTTCTAGAAATCTGGCCAATTTTCTTGGATCCTCCAAACTGTGACTGTCCAGCGTTGGGACCAGGAGGCAGAGCTGTGGTCTTATACACCTCTCTGCAGCTTCTCTCCCCCTGCCATCCCCTCATTACCCCATCCTCGTAGAGACGGTGCCTGCTCCCAGACCACCAATAACCAGCAAAAATCTATTTAAGCATAAAAATTCAAAAAGAAAAAATAATATAGCACCTTCAATTGCACCACAGACTAAAACAGTTAAATGTGGTCTATTAAACATTAGGTCTCTCTCTTCTAAGTCCCTGTTGGTAAATTATATAATAATTGATCAACGTATTGATTTATTCTGCCTAACAGAAACCTGGTTACAGCAGGATGAATATGTTAGTTTAAATGAGTCAACACCCCCGAGTCACACTAACTGTCAGAATGCTCGTAGCACGGGCCGAGGGGGAGGATTAGCAGCAATCTTCCATTCCAGCTTATTAATTAATCAAAAACCTAGACAGAGCTTTAATTCATTTGAAAGCTTGTCTCTTAGTCTTGTCCATCCAAATTGGAAGTCCCAAAAACCAGTTTTATTTGTTATTATCTATCGTCCACCTGGTCGTTACTGTGAGTTTCTCTGTGGATTTTCAGACCTTTTGTCTGACTTAGTGCTTAGCTCAGATAAGATAATTATAGTGGGCGATTTTAACATCCACACAGATGCTGAGAATGACAGCCTCAACACTGCATTTAATCTATTATTAGACTCTATCGGCTTTGCTCAAAAAGTAAATGAGTCCACCCACCACTTTAATCATATCTTAGATCTTGTTCTGACTTATGGTATGGAAATAGAAGACTTAACAGTATTCCCTGAAAACTCCCTTCTGTCTGATCATTTTTTAATAACATTTACATTTACCCTGATGGACTACCCTGCAGTGGGGAATAAGTTTCATTACACTAGAAGTCTTTCAGAAAGCGCTGTAACTAGGTTTAAGAATATGATTCCTTCTTTATGTTCTCTAATGTCATATACCAACACAGAGCAGAGTAGCTACCTAAACTCTGTAAGGGAGTTAGAGTATCTCGTCAATAGTTTTACATCCTCTTTGAAGACAACTTTGGATGCTGTAGCTCCTCTGGAAAAGAGAGCTTTAAATCAGAAGTGTCTGACTCCGTGGTATAACTCACAAACTCGTAGCTTAAAGCAGATAACCCGTAAGTTGGAGAGGAAATGGCGTCTCACTAATTTAGAAGATCTTCACTTAGCCTGGAAAAAGAGTTTGTTGCTCTATAAAAAAGCCCTCCGTAAAGCTAGGACATCTTTCTACTCATCACTAATTGAAGAAAATAAGAATAACCTCAGGTTTCTTTTCAGCACTGTAGCCAGGCTGACAAAGAGTCAGAGCTCTATTGAGCTGAGTATTCCATTAACTTTAACTAGTAATGACTTCATGACTTTCTTTGCTAACAAAATTTTGACTATTAGAGAAAAAATTACTCATAACCATCCCAAAGATGTATCGTTATCTTTGGCTGCTTTCAGTGATGCCGGTATTTGGTTAGACTCTTTCTCTCCGATTGTTCTGTCTGAGTTATTTTCATTAGTTACTTCATCCAAACCATCAACATGTTTATTAGACCCCATTCCTGCCAGGCTGCTCAAGGAAGTCCTACCATTATTTAATGCTTCAATCTTAAATATGATCAATCTATCTTTGTTAGTTGGTTATGTACCACAGGCCTTTAAGGTGGCAGTAATTAAACCATTACTTAAAAAGCCATCACTTGACCCAGCTATCTTAGCTAATTATAGGCCAATCTCCAACCTTCCTTTTCTCTCAAAGATTCTTGAGAGGGTAGTTGTAAAACAGCTAACTGATCACTTGCAGAGGAATGGTCTATTTGAAGAGTTTCAGTCAGGTTTTAGAATTCATCATAGTACAGAAACAGCATTAGTGAAGGTTACAAATGATCTTCTTATGGCTTCGGACAGTGGACTTATCTCTGTGCTTGTTCTGTTGAACCTCAGTGCTGCTTTTGATACTGTTGACCATAAAATTTTATTACAGAGATTAGAGCATGTCATAGGTATTAAAGGCACTGCGCTGCGGTGGTTTGAATCATATTTGTCTAATAGATTACAGTTTGTTCATGTAAATGGGGAATCTTCTTCACAGACTAAAGTTAATTATGGAGTTCCACAAGGTTCTGTGCTAGGACCAATTTTATTCACTTTATACATGCTTCCCTTAGGCAGTATTATTAGACGGTATTGCTTAAATTTTCATTGTTACGCAGATGATACCCAGCTTTATCTATCCATGAAGCCAGAGGACACACACCAATTAGCTAAACTGCAGGATTGTCTTACAGACATAAAGACATGGATGACCTCTAATTTCCTGCTTTTAAACTCAGATAAAACTGAAGTTATTGTACTTGGCCCCACAAATCTTAGAAGCATGGTGTCTAACCAGATCGTTACTCTGGATGGCATTTCCCTGATCTCTAGTAATACTGTGAGAAATCTTGGAGTCATTTTTGATCAGGATATGTCATTCAAAGCGCATATTAAACAAATATGTAGGACTGCCTTTTTGCATTTACGCAATATCTCTAAAATCAGAAAGGTCTTGTCTCAGAGTGATACTGAAAAACTAATTCATGCATTTATTTCCTCTAGGCTGGACTATTGTAATTCATTATTATCAGGTTGTCCTAAAAGTTCCCTAAAAAGCCTTCAGTTGGTTCAGAATGCTGCAGCTAGAGTACTGACGGGGACTAGCAGGAGAGAGCATATCTCACCCGTGTTGGCCTCTCTTCATTGGCTTCCTGTTAATTCTAGAATAGAATTTAAAATTCTTCTTCTTACTTATAAGGTTTTGAATAATCAGGTCCCATCTTATCTTAGGGACCTCGTAGTACCATATTACCCCATTAGAGCGCTTCGCTCTCAGACTGTGGGCTTACTTGTAGTTCCTAGGGTTTGTAAGAGTAGAATGGGAGGCAGAGCCTTCAGCTTTCAGGCTCCTCTCCTGTGGAACCAGCTCCCAATTCAGATCAAGGAGACAGACACCCTCTCTACTTTTAAGATTAGGCTTAAAACTTTCCTTTTCGCTAAGGCTTATAGTTAGGGCTGGATCGGGTGACCCTGGACCATCCATTGGTTATGCTGCTTTAGACGTAGATTGTGGGGGGGTTCCCATGATGCACTGTTTCTTTCTCTTTTTGCTCCGTATGCATCACTCTGCATTTAATCATTAGTGATCGATCTCTGCCCCCCTTCACGGCATGTCTTTTTCCTGGTTTTTTCCCTCAGCCCCAACCAGTCTCAGCAGAAGACTGCCCCTCCCTGAGCCTGGTTCTGCTGGAGGTTTCTTCCTGTTAAAAGGGAGTTTTTCCTTCCCACTGTGGCCAAGTGCTTGCTCATTGGGGGTCGTTTTGACCGTTGGGGTTTTACATAATTATTGTATGGCCTTGCCTTACAATATGGAGCGCCTTGGGGCAACTGTTTGTTGTGATTTGGCGCTATATAAGAAAAAAGTTGATTGATTGATTGATTACTTGTAGTTCCTAGGGTTTGTAAGAGTAGAATGGGAGGCAGAGCCTTCAGCTTTCAGGCTCCTCTCCTGTGGAACCAGCTCCCAATTCAGATCAGGGAGACAGACACCCTCTCTACTTTTAAGATTAGGCTTAAAACTTTCCTTTTTGCTAAAGCTTATAGTTAGGGCTGGATCAGGTGACCCTGAACCATCCCTTAGTTATGCTGCTATAGACGTAGACTGCTGGGGGGTTCCCATGATGCACTGTTTCTTTCTCTTTTTGCTCTGTATGCACCACTCTGCATTTAATCATTAGTGATCGATCTCTGCTCCCTTCCACAGCATGTCTTTTTCCTGGTTCTCTCCCTCAGCCCCAACCAGTCCCAGCAGAAGACTGCCCCTCCCTGAGCCTGGTTCTGCTGGAGGTTTCTTCCTGTTAAAAGGGAGTTTTTCCTTCCCACTGTAGCCAAGTGCTTGCTCACAGGGGGTCGTTTTGACCGTTGGGGTTTTACATAATTATTGTATGGCCTTGCCTTACAATATAAAGCGCCTTGGGGCAACTGTTTGTTGTGATTTGGCGCTATATAAAAAAATTGATTGATTGATTGATCCTCTAAACATGGTGAGTGACTGGATTCCAAAAAGCTCTATTCTGGTCTCACCTGACCACATGGCCTTCTCCCATGCCTACTCTGGATCATTCAGAACTGGTGAACTTCAAACGGGCCTGGACATGTGCTGGCTTGAGCAGGGGGACCTTGCTGCCCTGCAGGTTTTTAAACCGTGACAGCGTCATGTGTTACTAATATATTCTTTGTGACTGTGGTCCCAGCTCTCTTCATGTCATTGTGTAGTTCTGAGCTTTCTCAGAATCATCCTTACCCCATGAGGTGAGATCTTGCATGGAATCCCAGACCGAGGGAGATTGACAGTCATCTTGTGTTTCTTCCATTTTTCACAGTATTCTAATTTTTTGAGATGCACCTGCATTTAGGTACATCAACCCATTCTGGCTGGTCATGGCCACCCACTCAGCTGCAGCTATGTATGCTTACCTGTTTGTTCCTGAGTCCATCCAAGAAAACCCATCTGCCAAGTTCTTCACTACTCGCCACTACAAAGCTGTCTGGCTCCTCTACACTAAAAGGGGCGGTGCTAGTGAAACCAGTGGAAGATATCATCAGTTCAAATTGTGGCTTTACATGCTTTGCTTCTTTGTGGTGTTGACCGTTCACTTTGACTGTCGGGATCTGTACGTGCTGTACGAGCTGAGCTCACCGCTGTGCTGGGGGCCGGACCTCACTGGCTGTGGCTCAGCAGTTCTGTACATGACCTACCTGAGCAGTCTGCTTGGACTGAAGTTCATGCAGAGCTTCCTGCAGGATGCCTGGTTGGCTCTTGTGGGTCTGGCCTCCAAGATCACCGGACTGATGGTCTCCTTCGCTGACACAACCCAGCTGATGTTCACAGGTGAGTGACTCTGGAGTCAAATTGTCACCTGTGACATTTCAGGTTAGTTTAGCCTGGATGCAACACATATTTGGAAATTTTTCTTTTGTCAGGCACCACCTTTTTCTTCTTCTTTCGGCTGCCCCCATTGGGGGTCACCACAGCAGATCAGTCGTTTCCATCTCACCCTGTCCTCTGTAACTTACTCTGTCATGTCAACCACCTGCATTTCCTCCCTCAGCAGATCCATAAGCCTCCTCTTTGGCCTCCTGCTTCTCCTTCTACTTGGTGACTCCATCCTCAGCATCCTTCTCCCTATATACCCTGGGTCCCTCCTCTGCACATCTCCAAACCATCTCAATCTCACCTCATTGACTTTGTGTCCAGACTGTCCTACCTGAGCTGTCCCTCTGATATGTTCATTCCTAATCCTGTCCATCCTCATCACTCCCAAAGAAAATCACAGCATCTTCAGCTCTGCCACCTCCAGCTCTGCCTCCTGTCTTTTTGTTAGTGCCACTGCCTTTAAGCCATACAACAAAGCTTGTCTCTCTACTGTCTTATAAACTTTCCCCTTCAGTCTTCCAGATATTCTACAGTCTCAAATCACTCCTACCACCTTTCTCCACCTGGGGGAGGTTATGGTCTAGTGGTTAAGCATTTGGCTTGAGACCAGATGATCCTCGGTTCAAACCCAGCCTGACCGGAAAATCACTAAGGGCCCTTGGGCAAGGTCCTTAATCCCCTAGTTGCTCCTGGTGTGTAGTGAGCACCTTGTATGGCAGCACCCTGACATCGGGGTGAATGTGAGGCATTATTGTAAAGCGCTTTGAGCTTTACAATATATGTGTATATATTGTATATAGTGAAAAATGCTTGAATTCTAAGGGGCAGTTGCTTATTTTTCACTTTATACATTTATCGAACAGTCTTCAATGCAATCATATCATGGAGTTTTAATGGTCTCAATAACCTGCATTATGAATTGTTCTTAATCCTCTTTTTTGAAGAATGAATAATGGTTGCAGTGTAGTTTTATAATTGTTGCCCAAATCTTCAGCACAGTAAGTCAAGTAGGATGTAACCAATGAACAATACAGAGTATGCAGTGCTTTGCAATCAAGAACATGCTTTGCTTTATTTAATACTGCAGTACTTGTTGATACTTTCTTTTGAATATGTTGAATATGAGCTTTCCAATTAATTCTTTCATCAATAATAACACCTAAAAACTTATTCTCTTTGACACGTTCTATGTTTACCCCATGTACAACCCCTGGCAAAAATTATGGAATCACCGGCCTCGGAGGATGTTCATTCTGTTGTTTAATTTTGTAGAAAAAAAGCAGATCACAGACATGACACAAAACTAAAGTCATTTCAAATGGCAACTTTCTGGCTTTAAGAAACACTATAAGAAATCAAGAAAAAAAGATTGTGGCAGTCAGTAACGGTTACTTTTTTAGACCAAGCAGAGGAAAAAAATATGGACTCACTCAATTCTGAGGAAAAAATTATGGAATCACCCTGTAAATTTCCATCCCCAAAACTAACACCTGCATCAAATCACATCTGCTCGTTGACATTAACCCTATGTCATGAAATTGACCATATGTGTCTTTTTGCAAGGAATGTTTTCACAGTTTTTGCTCTATGGCAAGATGGATTATCTTCTTGAAAAATGATTTCATCATCCTTAAACATCAGAAAAGTGTCCAAAATATCAACGTAAACTTGTGCATTTATTGATGATGTAATGACAGCCATCTCCCCAGTGCCTTTACATGACATGCAGCCCCATATCATCAATGACTGTGGAAATTTACATGTTGTCTTCAGGCAGTCATCTTTATAAATCTCATTGGAACGGCACCAAACAAAAGTTCCAGCATCATCACCTTGCCCAATGCAGATTCGAGATTCATCACTGAATATGACTTTCATCTAGTCATCCACAGTCCACGATTGCTTTTCTTTAGCCCATTGTAACCTTGTTTTTTTTCTGTTTAGGTGTTAATGATGGCTTTCGTTTAGCTTTTCTGTATGTAAATCCCATTTCCTTTAGGCGGTTTCTTACAGTTCGGTCACAGACGTTGACTCCAGTTTCCTCCCATTGGTTCCTCATTTGTTTTGTTGTGCATTTTCGATTTTTGAGACATATTGCTTTAAGTTTTCTGTCTTGACGCGTTGATGTCTTCCTTGGTCTACCAGTATGTTTGCCTTTAACAACCTTCCCATGTTGTTTGTATTTGGTCCAGAGTTTAGACACAGCTGACTGTGAACAACCAACATCTTTTGCAACATTGCGTGATGATTTACCCTCTTTTAAGAGTTTGATAATCCTCTCCTTTGTTTCAACTGACATCTCTCGTGTTGGAGCCATGATTCATGTCAGTCCACTTGGTGCAACAGCTTTCCAAGGTGTGATCACTCCTTTTTAGATGCAGACTAACAAGCAGATGTGATTTGATGCAGGTGTTAGTTTTGGGGATGAAAATTTACAGGGTGATTCCATAATTTATTCCTCAGAATTGAGTGAGTCCATATTTTTTTCCTCTGCTTGGTCTAAAAAAGTAACCGTTACTGACTGCCACAATCTTTTTTTCTTGATTTGTTATAGTGTTTCTTAAAGCCAGAAAGGTGCCATTTGAAATGACTTTAGTTTTGTGTCATGTCTGTGATCTGCTTTTTTTCTACAAAATTAAACAACTGAATGAACATCCTCCGAGGCCGGTGATTCCATAATTTTTGCCAGGGGTTGTATATTTAACTGAATTTGTATGGCTTTTTTATAATTTCCAAATAACATTATTTTAGCTTTAGGCAAATTTAGTGATAAAAAGATAATAATAAACAAAACTTTTCACTCAGGGTCGCCACAGCAGATCCAAGGTGATTTGGCACATGTTTTACGCTGGATGCCCTTCTTGATGCAACTCCACATTACATGGAGAAATGTGGCATGGGTGGGTTTTGAACCGGGAGCCTTCCACACTGAAACCAAGTGCACTAACCACTTGGCCACCACCCCTGCTATGCAAATTTTGTGATAATTTATTAATATCAAACCATCTCTTTAAATTTATCATTTCAGTTTCTAAATCAGAACCCTCACAGTCTCACAGTCCCTTGCCAGATTGTTGTCTTTGTACACTTTCCAGCCTTTGATCACAGTCCTGAGTTTGCCAAGCCATGTTCCGATTTCTGCTCTGTTCTCCTCAACTATGCCTCTTGCCTCTCCCCGGATGTCTGTGTTTGCTCGTGCCACAGAACCCTGCTTGTCCATGACTGCGTATCTGCCTGACCCTGCTTGTACCTCTGCCTCGCTGACTGATCACATGTGCACCGTACCAGAGCCTGGAATAAAGACCATGATTTCATTCACACCTAAGCCTAGTCTGGGAGTTTGTATTGCGGGTCCCCCTGCTCCTGGTGCCAGGCCGCTGCCCGCCCTGATACATACAGAAAAAAGGTGTGACTTGTACTCCGCTGCGGCTTATGTACAGTTTTTTCCTCTTTACACTACAGTTTTGACAGGTGTCGCCTATACCATGGTGCGACTTCTGCTCTGGAAAATATGGAATTTTCAATTTTCATCTAATTTTCCATGTAGATTAAGCATTTTTAGCTAGAGAAGTACTCATGACAAAGAGTTCACCAAACAGTAAATCTAAACAAAAGTAGACAAGCTGAGTTTGTCATACAACATGATCTGAATGGTAGGAAACAAATAGTCTTGGAGGTAGGTGTGTCCCGTTTTACTTTTAAATACTGGAGCCAACAGGATTGGCCAGTGGCAACAATGATGTCCAACTGGGAATCAGTAAGCATCCTTGACAATCACACCTCTAAAGTCAAATTCTACAACCTGCAGCTCAAATGACACACACTTGCAGCTGATAATAACTTAGGGCTGTTACACAAAATAAAGATGTGGCGACAGGTAAGGTGATTTAGTAAAAGTTTTATGCCAGATGCCCTTCACATGCCATGTCTACATTACATGGAGACATGGCATAGGGGTATCCTTTAACCAGTAACCTTCTGTACTAAAAGCAAGTGCACTTAACTGCTTGGCCATCACCCCCCATGCTGGTAGTGGCACCAACATATTACAGTACCGCTACTTTATGAGACATTTCATAAAAACAAACAGAATCAAGAACAATCTAAGTAATCTTTTTTATAACTTGTGCCATCTTTTTGAATTTTATCAGATGTCATCTAGGGATGGGTATCGAGAACCGGTTCGGGTATCGTTAAGAAATGATTCGATCCACCGGCATCAATAACATTTTTACTTAACGATTCCCTTATTGGTCCTTCAGAGTGGCCGTTGTTTTCGGGGGTGTTTGTCATTTATCAATTATCATTTCTCTACATTGATTACAGACCCTGCAGCGGGTTTGTAATCAACTTTACTGCAGCGCGGCTTTGCTTTGAACCTTGAACCAATCGAAGCAGTGATTCGCAGATCAAAGAAAAGCATTGCTTTGTTGGTTAATTTTTTTCTTTCGCTTTCCCCCACTAAAACCCTAAAGAGCATATGGCTGTGAGTATTATTTACCTTTTTTATTTTAAACCGACCTGTTATGCCCTTCTGAAACAGTTGATAGATGTATTTTATAACTTAAAAACGGGACTGGTGCTAACACGTTAACATGTCTATGGCATTTTCACTGTTAAAATTAGCATTAAGCAGTTGCAGCTGTCAAGCGTTTGTTGTCGTAAAAGAGTCAAATGTATTATAAATTATAATATTTTTTACATTTATTTTTGTTTATATATTAATAATAATAGCAAGCACAACAATAATAGTAATAATAACTAATCTAATGATTATATACAATTTTAGAGAAAGACACAAAAAGAACCTGAATAAAAACACAACAGAAAATATAAACGAAGTGTCTATTCAACGAGCCGGGATCGGCGATCAGCCTGAGCAATGTTAAAGGACGAGCCAAGCTTGCCATATAGCCACCGACTATTCAACGAGCCGGGATTATTCACCGAGCTCCCAGGCTCGGTGAATAGCCTGCGCTAAGCTAATGGACGAGCCCGGCTTGTTGTATAGCAGTCGCCAAATATAAAACCAACTAACAATGAACAGAAATAAATACATACATACATACAGAAATAAATAAGTGTTTCCTGTTAACACCTAGTGACTCTTACACCTCCATTTCATCTCTGTCTTATTTAAGTTTAATGACAGTTTGTTTCGGTCAAACCATATTTTCAGTGTGTTTATTTCTTCAGTGATTTCCTCCAGAACTATTTGCCAAGCTAGAAAACTGCTGCATCCTAGTAAGAGCAGAATACTACTGGAATGAATTTGAATAAGGAAAGTTTTTTTTTTTTTTCTCGCCTAAATGGATGCTGCACTCACTGCAGTTTATTTGTCTGGAATAGTCCCAGATTGCATTTCAGAGCTTCTAGAATTCGAACATTTTCGTACACGTAGTGTTGGGGGGTAGTTTTGGGTTTCAGCTTTTTTTGTTTTTCACCACTTTCATCCCTGAATATGTCAATCGTGAGTCACTTTTGTATTTTGTATGTACTTTTGATTATAGTTACCTACTGGGACTCCTCTTGTTGGGCGAAAGAAACAAGAATCGTCCTCCGTTCTGTTCACACAGCTCCAAACGCTGTGCGGCTCTCTGCAGAGTCAAGTTAAAATGATAGAATCCAGTCAGAATTAATAACTTCAAAGCGAAACACCGTTTTGTTTATTTTTATTTATGTCCAGAGATCAAGGATACAGTGACCAATTTCATATTTATTTACTTTAAGACTCAATGAAATACATAGAAAACCTGTAAAGCCTACTTTTAGTACAAAATTCACAAAAGGTATCGATAAGGGAATCGATAAGGAATTGGATCGATAAGCAGAATCGATAATGGCATTGATATTGATAAAATCTTATCAATACCCATCCCTAGTCATGACATTGTGGAAATTGAAAGCACCCTCTTGTGGTAGCCATCGAAATGAAAAATATACAGTCGGTGCCAAAAAGGGGATAATAAGGAGAAGGATTCTAGGGGTCCATGACTGACAAGGGCCCAGAGAGGCCCCTAATATAATTACAATACTGACAAAAATAATATGGGGGGTGGCCCAGTAAAATTTATTTTCATGGGGACCACAATCCCTGGCGGCGCCCCTCCATACAGTAATTCACCACATTACACTACTGGGTTAGTAGTCGTAGTACTACCATACATTGTTTTTACAACTGTACATTAGTGTTACTAATGGGTTCTGTTGTAGCTGTTGTAGTATTGGGTCACCAATGCGTGGAAATGTCTCATAAGTGTAGCTATGAAAATTCAGTAAGGTATACGAGGTCTGTTAGAAAAGTAACGGCCCTTTTTATTTTTTGCAAAAACTATATGGATTTGAATCATGTGTGATTGCATCAGCCAAGCTTGAACCTTCGTGCGCATGCGTGAGTTTTTTCACGCCTGTCGGTTGCATCATTCGCCTGTGAGCACGCCTTGTGGGAGGAGTGGTCCAGCCCCCTCGTCGGATTTTCATTGTCAGGAAGTTGGCTGATCGACTGACGCTTTGCTTCATCAAAATTTTTCAGAAAGTGTGAGAGACAGCCAAGTGGAAACCATTTGGAAAATTCAGATGGCTTTTGGTGAAGATCTTATGGGGATCACAGAGATTAAGGACAATTACAACTGGATTAAAGACAGCCCACAGCGGCAGATGGCGCGCCGCGCACCGAGCGGCGATCGACAGGCTCAAACGACCAGATCATTTCCAAAGTGAACGCTTTGTTGATCCGGGACGTCGTCTGACTACCAGACAAATGGCAAGACAGCTGGACATAGCACTTTTTCGGCACATTCCACTGTTACAGGAGTTTTTGTAATGGAAAGAGGAGCGGAGAAACTCGCCACGGAGCCGCTCATGGCACGGGACGAAAGCACCTCCGTGTTGGTCTCACAGGACAAGCCCGAACATGCCCAGCTCTTGCACCATTTGGAAGATTCAGATGGCTTTCGGTGGCTTTTCAGTCGTGTGACTATCCGAGAAATTGTGGACGAGCTGGACATGCCACAACATGTCCTGTGAGGCTTCATCATGGTGTTGCTTTTTGTTCTGTGCCCTGCGCCTCCGTCCCGACGCGCAAATTCCTCCGCACGTCTTTTCATACCGAAAAAATGCTGATGTCAAACTCTTCTGCCATTTCTGTGGTAGTCAAACGACGTCCCGGATCAACAAAGCGTTTACTTTGGAAATGAAGGGCACATTCCACTGTTACAGGAGTTTTTTGTCATGAAAAGACGTGCGGAGGAATTTGCGCGTCGGGACGGAGGCGCAGGGCAGAGAACAAAAAGAAACACCATGATGAAGCCTCACAGGACATGTTGTGGCATGTCCAGCCCGTCCGCAATTTCTCGGATAGTCACACGACTAAAAAGCCACCGAAAGCCGTCTGAATCTTCTGAATGGTGCAAGAGCTGGGCATGTTAGGGCTTTTCCTGTGAGACCAACATGGAGGTGCTTTCGTCCCACGCCATGAGTGGCTCCGTGGCGAATTTCTCCGCTCCTCTTTCCATTACAAAAACTCCTGTAAGTGGAATGTGCCAAAAAAGTGCTATGTACAGCTGTCTTGCCATTTCTCTGGTAGTCAGACGATGTCCCGGATCAACAAAGCGTTCACTTTGGAAATGATCTGGTCGTTTGAGCCTGTCGATCACCGCTCGGTGTGCGGCGCACTATCGGCTGCTGTGGGCCGTCTTTAATCCAGTTGTAATTGTCCTTAATCTGTGTGATCCCCATAAGATCTTCACCGAAAGCCATCTGAATTTTCCAAATGGTTTCCACTTGGCTGTCTCTCACACTTCCTGAAAAAATTTTGATGAAGCAAAGCGGCAGTCGATCAGCCAATTTCCTGACAATGAAAATCCAACGAGGGGGCTGGACCACTCCTCCCACAAGGCGTGCTCACAGGCGAATGACGCAACCAACAGGCGTGAAAAAAACTCACGCATGCGCACGAAGGTTCAAGCTTGGCTGATGCAATCACACATGATTCAAATCCATATAGTTTTTGCAAAAAAATATAAAGGTCTGCTACTTTTCTAACAGACCTCGTATCTTCTATTCCACATTCCAAATCTAAGGTGGAACTTTACTAGTGTATACTAAGAAGAAGGTACAGAGCCACTTGGGTGCCTGGACTTGAGAACCAGGGATGGTAGGTTTAAAAGCTTTTTTTATGCTATGGGAACTCTCCCTACTCACCCAGTGGCTCAAGAATATGGACATCATGTATATAAGTGATATTTGCACAAACAGGGCAGTAAACAACATGTAAAATAAATATAATAACTTCATAATATTATAGGAGTTAGGACCTGAAACCTAAATGTTCCTACAGAAAAAGATTCAAATATATATATATCTGCCTAGTCTGTAGACTTGTTGTAAAACAAAGTAGGCTAAATGTGGTTATGTTATTATAGAAACAAAAGCTATGATATAATATTAGGTTCCATGACTACTTGGGATAAAAGTCTCTCGCACATGCAGCCATGACGACAAACATGTTGTGTGGGCCGCCAGAAGAGGAGGTACTGCTGGCCCACCACCAGAGGGCGCCCTGCCTGAAGTGCGGGCTTCAGGCACGAGAGGGCGCTGCCGCCTCCAGGAACAAGCCGTGGTGACAGCTGTCACCCATCAACCATGACAGCTGTCACTGATCATCTACTCCACATCTGGAATAAAAGCAGGAAGACACCTCCACCACATTGCAGAGATATCATCTTCATCAAGAGGTAATATCCTCAGCCTTTGTGGTAATTTTCTAAATCTATCTATTGTGAGTGTTTGCAGGAGTACCGGTCCTTAGTTTGTGGAGGCTGTGCAGGACGGCACTCTTTTCCTCTGAGGGATCGCTGCAACACGTATTGAGTGAGAGGTGGAGGTGGAATTCCCACCATAATTATTACTGGGTGCACACACACCCACACTTGACTGTTTCTGTTTTCTGCCAGCAGTACCAGATCCGACACGCCGAGACGGTGGCCACCTGGGGACTTCGGGACTTGGCGGCTCCAGTATCCCTCGGGTTCGGTAGCGGTGGAAATCGTGTGGTTCCGGTTCGTCTCCAGACGGGCGTCTCCTATTGACGAGCCTGCCCACACGCCACCTTTATTAATTGACTTGTGTACATTCTGTAATCTGCTGTGTTTGGTTGTGACATTCACAACAGTAAAGTGTTCTAATTTAACTCCTTCCATTGTCCGTTCATTTACGCCCCCTGTTGTGGGTCCGTGTCACTACACTTTCCCAACAAAACAAAAGAGTGACCTGGGCGTGGCTGGACGGGGGGCAACCACTAAAAACCAGAGGTTGTAACTAACCTGTGGATGTGGTTTTAATCTTTAACAGGAATTCCTTTGATTACTGACCAACATTGCTTTGTACTTCAGCCTTAAACAGTGTCTGTGATAAACCATTCAGTTACTGACAAAAAAAAATCATATCAAAATGTATTAAATAAAGTAAGTAATAGATTTGTGTCTTAACACAAACGAATGGGTTATTAATGTCATAAAAATGTATTTCCACTGTTTCATTGTGTTGAAAATCTGACACTATGCCTCCCACCAGGACACGGGTTATGTTTCCTCTTCATGGTTGCACCACCTGTGCTCAGGTCACAACTGTCCAAGTTGGTCAGCCCATCAGAACAAGGTCAGCCCGCACGCAATTTGTCATCCCAAATGAATTAATCTGCTCGACTTTAAATGTCTACCAAAACTACTGGAGATGCAAAGATCAGTAATGCGCTCTCTTTCCCAGGTGGCCTGTTTGCCTCTGTGACCTGTGTGGATAACCTGTCTTTTGTGATGACCAGCGCCATCTTCAGCTCACTCTATCCAGCCACACTGCTCTTCATGAAGGGCTTCTCCTTCCTGTTTGCCGCCGTCGTCCTCGTCATCCCCGCCGGAATCATTGGGTGAGTCTGCTCTTCTCAATTCAGAGTTCATCTTTGTTTCACCGTATCCGATGAACGTCACGTCTTCTGCCCCGTGCAGAGCAGCACACAGCGTCATTCTGTGCAACTAGTGATACAGTTGTGTTTGTCACGTCCAGCGCACACACCACAGTAATAGCAAGTAGAAGTAGATTGTGATTTACTGCCATATTTGTAGCACCTATGGCTATTTCATGGCAAAAAGGTACATCAATAAGAAAAAATAACTGAATAAGAGTGTTCAGATACACAGGTGATTAAAACCTTTTGTGGTGGCACCAAAAACATCATTCAAAGTACAAGGGGAGTAAAAACAGGACAAGAAATAAAATATGCTTCATCGACAGGGACGTTCTACAAAGATGGCGCAATAGTGGTTCTTCCCCCTTGAATGAAAAAGTTTAAAACAGATAACCCTTAAATGAAGAATACAGCACCTGATGTACACAACTTGACCATATCTGCTTTGAAAAACATGCAATAGTCTCTTACTGACAAAAGGCTTAATTTCTTGCACTTTGTCTCCAGAACAGTCATCCCATTCAGTTTGACATTTCCTTGAAATATAAGTGAGCAATAGAGATCTGAGGTCAAAGGCTGGGATTTGACCTTCAGTCAGTGGTGGGCACAGTTCAGCTAACCGCTGAATAGCGAAGCTAACTTTTTTGTTAGTGGATTATCTTTTCAGCTAACTTCGAAAATCATCAACGGACCAATTAACTTCCGCGAAATTTAGTTTCACCAACTTTTAGTCCGCTAATGTTTTTTTGCTGGCATAGTAAATAAAGCTGAACGGTCAGAAATGTTTCCCTAAAATCACACGTTAGTTCCTGTCTGTTGTGTTTTGCAGCAGTCCTGCAGCTGTGAGGAGCTGAGCTCAACCCGACCCCAGTAGAAGGGACCTGGCTGCTACAAAAGAAAAAAAAAGTTATTTACATTCACAGCATACAGTGCCCCTGACGTGGGCAAAAGGCATAAACAGAAAGACAGGTTTGACTTATGGTTTGATTTAAAACCCAAACTAATTAATGCTCATACTTTCAGAATTAGTGCATTACTTTAAAACTAAAAGATATTTGTGATATTTTCACTTTCACTAAAAATGAGTTACCTTTATCATCACTAAACCGTCCGGAATTTGTCTGCCCATTGTTGCCAACTCCTCAGTAAGAAAAGTAGCTATTGGCTGTCCTAAAAGTTGCCAGACGTCATGCCCAGCTCTCCACAATTTCTCTTAAACTCACTGGGCTGGTAAGCATTGAAAGCCAAGATAGGCATGTCCCAACTTGTCCCCTGGCACTCCGAAAGGGAGGTGTTCCTTTGTCTTGCTCGATCAGCGAATCGGTCCTGACGCACGAAGCCTCTGCGCGGCTTTCCATGACAAAATCTCTTGTTAAAAGTGAAATCTGCTGGAAAATGGCTGATGTCCAGCTCTTGTGATAACCAGAGAAATTGCTCACAACGGTCCCAGCTCCACACAGCCATCCGTTTAGAAATGATGTGGTGTTTTCTGCCTCTCGATGGCGGCTCGGAGCGCGGCGCGCCGTGCGCCATTGTGCATGCGTCCTTAAAGCTGTAGTAACAGTCCTTATTCTCTGTGAAGCCCGTAAAATTTTCACCGAAAGCCAGATAAATTTTTCAAATGGTTTCCAGCTGCTTGTCTCTAACAGTTTCTGAAAAAATTCTGATGGAAAAAAGCCCAAATCATTCCGCCATTTCCTGACAATGAAAATCCGACAAGGGGGCTGGACCACTCCTCCCACAAGGCGTGCTCACAGGCGAATGACGCAACCGACAGGCGTGGAAAAACTCACGCATGCGCACGAAGGTTCAAGCTTGGCTGACGTAAAAACATATGAATCAAATCCATATGGTTTTTGAAAAAAATAATAAGGTAGGATACTTTTTTAATAGACCTCGTATGTCGCGGACATGACAAGCGAAGCTCTTCAGCATCTCACTGTGTCATTTAGGACCTTCAGACTTTTTTTTGAGTATGTAGCAAGCTGAAGTCCAGATTGAAAAGATGTTCCTGTTAGCTTGGCTAGTGGGGAATTCCCCTTTGTCTGACCTGGTAGAGTTTTGGTATTCAGTTTGAGCAGTCCAGTGTTCGAATCCCACCACTGTCCCGGCCACAAAGATAGGTCCTCTGGTCACAAACTCGCATTGTCGGCAGGATGTGAGTTGTCACAGAACATGCTTAAATGCACCTGTGACTTCGGGACGAAGTCAAAAATGGTGGGGAAATATGTAGCAAGGTGAAGTCCAGATTGAAAAGATGTTCCTGCTAGCTTGTCTAGCAGGGAATTTCCTTTTGGCTGACCTGGTAGAGTTTTGGTTTTCAGTTCGAGCAGTCCGGTGTTTGAATCCCACCGCCGTCATGGCCACAAAGATAGGTCCTCTGGTCACAAACTGGCGTTGTTGGCAGGATGTGGGTAGTCACAGAACATGCTTAAATGCACCTGTGAGTCCGGACGAGTCTGTTAAATTGTAATGGAGGGTTTTCAAGATCCTGCTAGACAGCGCCTAAGCACACACGTGATGACATCACAACTCTATCTGGTTATGGAGATGCGGTTTCTTTCAATAACAAGAACCGTCAAAAAACTTTCTCGTGTGTGGTTGGAGTTGTGTGGCGACAGGAATCGCCTTTTGAATGTTTGAATAACGATGTCAGTTGCACAAAGAAATCAAATAATTGTTGGGAAAGTGTAGTGACACGGACCCACAACAGGGGGCGTAAATGAACGGACAATGGAAGGAGTCAAATTATAACACTTTACTGTTGTGAATGTCACAACCAAACACAGCAGATTCAGAATGTGCAACAGTCAATTAATAAAGGTGTCGTGTGGGCAGGCTCGACGATAGGAGACGCCCGTCTGGAAACGAACCGGAACCACACGATTTCCACCGCCACCTGAACCCGAGGAATACTGGAGCCGCCAAGTCCCGGAGTCCCCAGGTGGCCACCTTCCCGGCGTGTCGGATCTGGTACTGCTGGCAGAAAGCAAAAGACAGTCAAAGGGTGGGTGTGTGAACACCCAGTAACAATGGTGGGAATGCCACCTCCACCTCTCACTCACCACGTTGCAGCGGTCTCAGATGAAAAGGAGCGCCGTCTTGCACAGCCTCCGCAAAAACGACCGGTTCTCCTGCAAACACTCACAATAACAGATTTATAAATCACAAAAGGCTGAGAGTATTACCTCCAGATGAAGATGATATCTCGGCAGTTTGGTGGAGGTGTCTTCCTGCTTTTATACCAGATGTGATGATTAGTGACAGCTGTCACGGATGATGGGTGACAGCTGTCACCACGGCTTGTTCCTGAGGCGGCAGCGCCCTCTCGTGCCTGAAGCCCGCACTTCAGGCAGGGCGCCTTCTGGTGGTGGGCCAGCAGTACCTCCTCTTCAGTGGCCCACACAACAATAATAGTGAAAACATGTTCATGGCGCCCAGAATGTTAGTATTGTGGTCGTTGAACTTTGCGGTGCGGTGTCATAATAACGCATCAATCAGTTACTCTGTCAGGCGTCATAACATCTGATCGGTTAGTCGCTCTGTGAGGTGTCATAATAATGAATCAATCGATCGCTCTGTGAGGCATCATAACATACAATCGGTTAGTCGCTCTGTGAGGTGTCATAACAATGAATCAATCGATTGCTCCGTGAGGGGTTATAACATCCAATCGGTTAGTCGCTCTGTGAGGTGTCATAACAATGAATCAATCGGTCACTCCGTGAGGCGTCACAACATCCGATCGGTTAGTCGCTCTGTGAGGTGTCATAACAACGAATCAATCGGTCGCTCCGTGAGGCGTCATAACATCCGATCGGTTAGTCGCTCTGTGAAGTGTCAAAACAAAGAAAGAATCGGTCGCTCCGTGAGGCGTAATAACATCCGATTGGTTAGTCGCTCTGTGAGGTGTCATAACAACGAATCAATCGGTCGCTCCGTGAGGCGTCACAACATCCGATCGGTTAGTCGCTCTGTGAGGTGTTGTAACAACGAATCAGTCGGTCGCTCCGTGAGGCGTCACAACATCCGATCGGTTAGTCGTTCTGTGAGGTGTCGTAACAACGAATCAGTCGGTCGCTCCGTGAGGCGTAATAACATCCGATCGGTTAGTCGCTCTGTGAGGTGTCGTAACAACGAATCAATCGGTCGCTCTGTGAGGCATCATAACATCCGATCGGTTAGTCGCTCTGTGAGGTGTCATAACAACGAATCAATCGGTCGCTCCGTGAGGCATAATAACATCCGATCGGTTAGTCGCTCTGTGCGGTGTCATAACAACGAATCAATCGGTCGCTCCGTGAGGCATAATAACATCCGATCGGTTAGTCGCTCTGTGCGGTGTCATAACAACGAATCAATCGATCGCTCCGTGAGGCGTAATAACATCCGATCGGTTAGTCGCTCTGAGGTGTCATAACAATGAATCAATTGGTTTCTCCATGAGGCATCATAACATCCGATCGGTTAGTCGCTCTGTGAGGTGTCATAACAACGAATCAATCGGTCGCTCCGTGAGGTGTCACAACATCCGATCGGTTAGTCGCTCTGTGCGGTGTCATAACAACGAATCAATCGGTCGCTCCGTGAGGCGTCATAACATCCGATCGGTTAGTCGCTCTGTGAGGTATCATAACAACGAATCAATTGGTCGCTCCATGAGGCGTCATAACATCCGATCAGTTAGTCGCTCTGTGAGGTGTCATAACAACAAATCAGTCGGTCGCTCCGTGCGGTGTCTTAACAAACGCCAGCCTTTGATCTGGCAATTTGTGCAGTTTATAGCTGCACATGAAGGTATTTTTAAACAAAATTACAAAGAATAAAGTTGCGTGTGCCTCATTAAAGAGCAATAGAAAAGAGCGTTCGGGAGCGGGACATCGGAGTGGTAATACGGCGGCCGGTTTGTATAAAATATTGACCAATGAACTATCCAGTGTTATATAGAGATCAGTGCTTTGTCTGTCGTCGGTTTGTGTTTTTTTACGGCTTTCGTCTACTATAGAGCGAGCCTTGCTCACTAATCTCTATATAACACTGGATATTGAACTACAAATAAACTTGATTGTTGGTTGGTTTGTTTGTTTATTTTGCCATTAAAATTGGCTATCACTTCTCAAAATAACATAACTTCTCAAGGTCAGGGATCCTCAAAGCCTAGAGACTAATTAATCACAGCGCAGCAAACGAGGTGAGTAGAGTATGGAGATAAATTTGTCTCATTAATACTTGCAAGTCTGAGTCAGGTTTGAAATTCAATGCAGGAACAGCCGCGGAGGCATTGCGCGTGCTTGTTTGAATGCAGCGGATTGTAGATGTCCCTCTGTGGCTTCGCAGCTGCAGCGGAGGTTGGGAGACCCACCGCCGCTCCGTGAGAACGGAGACTTAGATCATCTGAGTTGCCAAACACCAGAAAAGTCTCCAGTGATGCCAGGAAAAGTTGCTAGATTTGTCGCTAGTCGCTTTTGAGAAAATAAGTCCATGCTTGTAGACATGGAGTGTGTAAAAAATTTGAGAGTGATGTTGTTGATCAGGTCTCCATATATTCCAGAGACCATGACAGTTGTGTCCACTTATTGCAGCAGTCATCCACTTTAAACCTCTCAGTGTACACTTACCGGCCACTTTATTAGGTACAACTGTTCAATTGCTTGTTAACACAAATAACTAATCAGCAAATCACATAACACCAAGTCAATGCATTTAGGCATCTAGATGTGGTGAAGACAACTTGCTGAAATTCAAACCAAGTATCAGAATGGGGAAGAAAGGAGATTTAAGTGACTTTGAAGGTGGCATGGTTGTTGGTGCCAGACAGGCTGATCTGAGTATTTCAGAAACTGCTGATCTACTGGGATTTTCATGCACAACCATCTCCAGGGTTTACAGAGAATGGTCCAAAAAAGACAAGATATCCAGTGAGCGGCAGATGTGTGGACAAAAATGCCTTGAGAGTCATGAGAATGGGCAGCCTGGTTGAATGGGCAATTGCGTGATGCTTTCATGTCAGTATTGACTAACATCTCTGAGGAATGTTTCCAACACCTTGTTGAATCTATGTCACAAAGAGTTAAGGTAGTTCCGAGGACAAAAAGGGGGACCAACGTGGTACTATCAAGGTGTACCTAATAAAGTGGCCGTGAGTGTATATGGGTGTACAAGAGGGAAAATGGCATCTTAAGTAGGGATGGGACAACAAGTCATAATAGTCGACTATGACTAGCTAACATCCGATTAGTTGACTGTTTTTATGTCTGCCAAGGGCGTAATAAAATCATCTGAATTTATTTATTTGTCTCTGTTAGCAGGATTACGTCAAAACTACTGCATGGATTTTGACTAAATTTTCATCAATGATAGATATTAGGCTAATGGAAGACTCCATTATATTTTGGAGATGATCTGGATTCTGGATCAATATTTCACTTTATACAGGCTTTGAAGGATTACGTCAAAAGTACTTCACAGATTCTCACTAAATTTGCACCATAAATATTATAGCATTGAAGACTCCACTGAATTTTGGAGGTGATCCGGATCCGGATTGGCCGATGTCAGAAATCTCGGATTGCTCTTGTTTATTAGTTGACTAGTCGAAAGCCATTTATTAAGTTCATTTAACCCTTAAAAGAATAGACCTTCTAGAGCTGCCACCGCTCTCTTCACTCAGTGAAGAAAGTGTGTGAACCTTGGTTGGTGAATTGGTCAGATCAAACGGGTCGTCTACCCCTAGTAAATGAATGCAGGTATTGTTTTTTATACAAGCAGCTCTCTTCTATTTCCAAAGGTTATGGCTGTGTGTCTGTTACAAAACTTTTAACAGGTGAGTGCTAAACTAATTTTAAAAATGCTTGTCGCTGTTCAGCTTTGTTTATTTTGTTTATTGGTTTAAAAGTTATCGGACAAAGATTAATCGGAAGATAATTGGTCTGATAATGGTTTTTAAAGTTATCTAAAAAGATAATCCGATAAAGAAAACATTATCTTCGATAATTGTCTGTTATCGGATTATCAGAAGTGTGCCCACCACTGGGCACTGGCATACATGGTTTGGTTCATTTAAAAATATTTCCAAGCAAAAGCAAACTGGTAACTGAAAAAGTGCAACATGTTCACTTTGGAAAGGGGAGGTGATGGTCTCATGGTTAAGCATTGGGCTTGAGACCAGAGGATCCTTGGTTCAAATCCCAGCCTGACTGGAAAATCACTAAGGGCCCTTGGGGAAGGTCTTTAATCCCCTAGTTGCTCCCGGTGTGTAATGGGCGCCTTGTATGGCAGCAGCCTGACATCGGGGTGAATGTGAGGCATTATTATAAAGCACTTTGAGCGTCTGATGCAGATAGAAATTTCTTTCCTTCCAGTTGTATCTTTAAAAATGTATATCTGGAATCATTTTATACCAACATCAACATGGTTCAACCAGTGGCAGCAAAAACCTGCTTGGAGGCGTTTTTTGATGTAGCCTGTCATATATACTGTCAGAAAAACTTGTCCGGCTACCAACAGGCACTTATGAAAAATGTCTGTTAAACCTGACACTGAGTAGTCAGGGCTAGATCCAGAGTGAAAATCTGACAGATGCATTTTTGCCCAATTATAAAATAAAAATTGTACGCGTCTTGTTATTCAATAATCTTCATTCTTTTATTCGTGTGCAACATACACTGTCGCACTTCTTTTAATATATTTATTATACTTCATGGACCATAGTGAACACTTCTTATTTGTTTAAACATGACGTACTAAAAAACAACACTATAACAAAAATTGACTGTAAAGAGGATCAAATTTATTGCCAAAATCTTTCAATTATACCTGAATCTATATATGATTTTTTTTTCAGTTAATAAAATCAATAAAAATATGACTGCATATATTCTTAATAATAATATATTGAGATACAGACAGTTTACAGAAGACATTTTCCATTGATACCAATCAAAATTAGAAACAGTCCAGCAGGTAACAATATTCATGTCCATGACTAAATATACTAAAACAAATACATCATAGTTGTACACATATATGTGTACAATTGTGATGTATTTGTTTTAGTATAATTAGATTTTGTTGTGATTTGGCACTTTATAAGCCGATTAAATTGAAATTGAATTGACATTGAACATTTTATTGAGTCTTAAAGTAAATAAATATGAAATTGGTCACTGGATCCTTAAACTTTGGACATAATAAACTGTACATGGTGGATCCTTGATCTCTGGACATAAACAGGAAAACACAAAATCTGTAGTTTTTGTCAAAAGCATTTCCTTTCAGACATTATTGGCATGAATGTCTTTCCATATATCTGAGCTGAGCTCTTACAGCACGTCTCATTTTGGGATGAAAAAAACGTTTTAGTCTGTTGTAGTTTCTTGTCTGCATTAAGTTTGTAAGAGGTGTCATTTTATTTAAAGCAGCAATTCATTTTGAAGTTATTAATTCCGACTGGACTCTGTCTCAGCAGAGAGCCGCGCAGCGTTTGAAGCTGTGCCAACAGAACGGAGGACGATTCTCGTTTCTTGACTGCAACAAGACCAGCTCCCAATTCAGATCAGGGAGACAGACACCCTCTCTACTTTTAAGATTAGGCTTAAAACTTTCCTTTTTGCTAAAGCTTATAGTTAGGGCTGGATCAGGTGACCCTGAACCATCCCTTAGTTATGCTGCTATAGACTTAGACTGCTGGGGGGTTCCCATGATGCACTGAGTGTTTCTTTCTCTTTTTGCTCTGTATGCACCACTCTGCATTTAATCATTACTGATTGATCTCTGCTCCCCTCCACAGCATGTCTTTTTCCTGGTTCTCTCCCTCAGCCCCAACCAGTCCCAGCAGAAGACTGCTCCTCCCTGAGCCTGGTTCTGCTGGAGGTTTCTTCCTGTTAAAAGGGAGTTTTTCTTTCCCACTGTAGCCAAGTGCTTGCTCACAGGGGGTCGTTTTGACCGTTGGGGTTTTACATAATTATTGTATGGCCTTGCCTTACAATATAAAGCGCCTTGGGGCAACTGTTTGTTGTGATTTGGCGCTATATAAAAAAATTGATTGATTGATTGATTGAAGAGTCCCAGTTAGTGACTTTAATCCACACAAAAGTGACTATTTTAATGGCTTTGAGAGGGGTTAAGAAGCGGACTTGCCGTTTCTGAAGAGCAGCGAATCAAAGAACCAAGTGGATCGAAGCATTGCTTCAGTGGTTCACGGCTTCAAAGTGGAGTCGCGCTGCAGAAACATTTGATTACAGACCAGCTGCAGACCAAACCCTGAATATCTGATTTATTTGTACGTCCGTATGACTCTGAAACTCAGAAAAGTCCGTATAATTTACGGACTATAGGTTGACATGAAAACCACCGAAAAGTTGTGTTCACCGCGAGGACTATTCGGGATTATTCAAGATTTTTTTTACCAATGACGAACAATGCGTAAAAAAATCTGGGCCTGGTAGCTGTGTTTTTTTTTGTTGGTTTTTTTTATGTTGTTTTGTTTTTCTTGTGTGTTTTTGTAGCACTCTACAATGCATAGACCGGAGGAGAGAACAGAGGCTCCGCAGCAACCCGACCTAAAGACAAAGGAGAAGCAGGAGCCCATCAGAGAATGAAGGTTGATCCAGGAGAGAATTTTGGAGGCTGTAGTACCCAGACTCTAGAATGCCTTCTCCCAAACCCTAAGGTTTGCTGAATCAGTTCACTCATTTGCGAAGCTGAAGCAGCTGAAGACACGTGGATTCAGACAGGTGTTGGGTTAACGTGTTTTAGTATGTAGCTCTTGTATTCATGTAATGTATTGTGTTTTACCTGTCCTTTTATTTTTTCTACAGAGCTTTATATGTATTAATTTAGTATTTATCAGTTTAGTATTTATCTCTCTGGATTTCTTGTAAAGCACTTTGTGATGTCCAACTGTGAAAAATGCTACACAAATAAATTTTACTTACTGAGTAACAAGCAACAGGGGCCTGTTGGGTTACTGTAACTCTGATTAGCAAAAAAGATTTTAATGTTCGGTCTTTGTGCATGTTAAAAGATGACAGTATGGACCCAAAAAAGGAGGCTCGCTGGTCCTCATCTGTGTCTGTCACAATCCAAAATTTCAGAGCTGAATATGAAGTAGTTTTGCCATTATTCATGGAAAGTTTACGAACCCATTCACGCACACCATTATGCTGCATTCACATGTTGACTGTAGAAAAACTGTAATTCATGCTGTTATAGCAGAATTACTGTTGTCTGCAGTGGCAGATGATGATGTGAGATGCACTAATTTTTCTGGGTTAAGGACACTGGGAATAATTACCTCCGCCAAGGAGGTTATGTTTTCGGTTGAGTTTGTTTGTTTGTTTGTCTGTCTGGTTGTCAGCAGGATAACTCAAAAAGGTTTGAACAGATTTTGATGAAATTTTGTGGAGTGGTTGGAAATGACAAGAGGAACAAGTGATTAAATTTTAGTGGTGATCCGGATCATGATCTGGATCCAGGAATTTTTTAAAGGATTCTTCACCATTGCGGGATAGGGGGAATTTTGACATTCTAGTTTCTAACTCCACAAAAACTAGGCAGAAAGGCTTGACAAAAATTAGGGTGTAACATAGTCAAATGTTCTATCAAACAACAAAGTTTGGTGATGATCGGATCCAGATTCTGGATCTGGTGATCCAGAATATGCAAAAATATAGGGAAAATAGAAAATGTGTCCGTGTGAGGTGACACATGAAGCTGGAGATGCACAACTAAAACCAAATTGTAGCTGAATCTGTACTGATTCAGTAAGGTGTCATCAGATTTGATGTAGCTTCAAATGTTATGGAGCTAGATCCAGAAGAAAACCGCCATTACCGAACAATCGTTTTTATACAATAACTTTTGAACTAATAAAGACATAAAAGTGATTCCAAGTTTTAGTGGTATGTTTTCATGGTCAAGGATGTCAAATATAAAGGAAAGAAAAGTGTATATATCATAGTTTTGGTTGTAACACTGAATTGTTGAATAGATCACTGTGCCAAGGAGGGAATCTCTTTAGGATCAGTGACCCTATGGCCTTGTGTAGCACATGCAACACTTAAAAAATTGTTCTATTTCAGAATTTACTGTTATTTATTTAGAGAAATGTTTCATAAATGTTAAAAAATTCATATATTTGCAGTTTAGTTGAATAATAAATTGAATTTTGTCTCATTTGTTTTTCTCTATAAGGACATGCAATATCAATATCAGTGCTCAGATGACAGTAGCTTCTGGGAAAAGTGCAAGTTGCAATAAACTGTGATGCCAAGCACTAAGGATACACGCTATCCAGACACAGCAGATGAAACTTTTTTTACTACTGCAAACATCATTGTTAGACTTTTTTAGGTTCAATGATTCCACGGCGTGTAGATGTTATGGCGTCAGTGACCCCAAGGCCTTGGCAGAGGTTTGCACTCTCCGAGTGCTTCTAGTTCAAATAATTGACAGGTACAACAGATTTTCAGCATTTTGCACAATGTTACATTAAAGGAAGTTCTGGCTGTGATGGTTCTTTTAAAAGTTAACTTTCAGTGACCATACAGCTTAATTACCAACAACAATAATCACACAAATTAGTCCCATTTCCTTGATATATAACCAGGTGCCTCTCTGTACCTATAGTCGTTCTCTAACTGACTGTCTTTCTTCATCATTCAAGATAAAAACGCCATTCGGTTTGAACTTGTCACTTCAGCAGGCAGAAAAGGTTTTTTAAAAAACATCTCATACTGGTAGGTGGTTTCTGTGCTCAGCACTACTAGAAGTGGGAGTCTGTCTATTGCTCATGTATCCATCCTCTCACTTCTCTCAAGAAAACTGGCTCGGATGTGTAGCCATCCTTGTGCAAAAGGCAAGGACACCTTGTGCATTTTGATATTTTTGGCTTTGATATGAATTTATATCACATTATTTATTAATTTATTTATTTTCTATGCTTATTGAACAGGGTCAAATGCCATTATTTCATATGAAATATAAAACAGATGTCATGCATACAGGTTTCTAGCCAAGGCTAATATGCAACCCCTGTCCCTGGTTAGGCTTTTAGTGTTTTAAACAAAAGGACTAAGAGCAAAGTTAAAACAGTACAGAAAATAAAACATTAAGACCAAAGCAATAACACAAAACAGATAAGTGGAGGAAGTTAAAATAGTACAATAAAATATTTAAAAGTTAGTGTTGACAGATTTGTTTCAGCTTCAGCTTCTGTTAAAAACTTTGAGCCTGTCAATGTTTTAATTTCAGCTGTTAATACATTCCAGAGATTAGTGCCTATTACTGAGACCAACAACTGTCCAAATGTTCTACATTTGGCTGTTCTACAGTGAGTGCTTGTTGCACCCCTCGTTCTTGTTTCACTGGTTTGTTTGTTTACCAACTGGCAGAGTATTTCTGGAGCAAGCTTGAAAATAAGTTTTAAAAATAACGCAATGCTAAAATACCCTCGGCTGTATGAGCATTGTCTTTTTTTATAATTTGTAGTTGTTTAATTGGTATCCCAGTGCAAAGTATGCCTGTGTATGTATGTGTATGTATGTATATATATGTATATATATATATATATATATATATATATATATATATATATATATATTAGGGTGCCACTCAAAAATAAAGTTTCTAAGTTTTATTGTCCCACCCTGCAGATTTGTTCATAATGTGAAAAGAAAAAAACTGACAAAATTTTATAACAACATTTACCAGTAGCTCAGCAGCATCAAAGTTTTGTAATTTTTGCAAAATAATTGGATATGATAAATAACAGTTGTCTTAACATAAACATAAAAATAGCAGCTGCTAGCAGTTACTTCAGAACTTAAGTGGTTTTTGAACAAACACAAAATGACTCAGATTGTCACAATGCACTGTCCGGAGAATGACTTTACTGCAGATTTAGCAATAGCTTCATTTGTCCTCTTGTAGCTTTCAAGCTCACGCAGCAGCTGCAGATCATTTTGTGGAGCAGATGACACACACATGCATGTGATCCAAGCCTTGAGGTAGACCTTTATCAGAAATGTGTTGAAATGGTCAAGAGACAAGAATTCATGTGTGGTCAGTCGGAACTGGGAACGAAAGATGTATATCTTCAGACTGCACCTGAGCTTTGCCATCATCTAGCTCAGGGGTGGCCAAGTTCGGTCCTCGAGAGCCACATTCCTGACACTCTTAGTTGTCTCCCTGCTCCAACACACCTGAATCCAATGAAAGAGTCTTTCATTGGATTGTGTGTTGGCTCTCGAGGACCGAACTTGGCCACCCCTGATCTAGCTCGATGGAATGTCCCAGGAGCCTGAATGTGTACATCACCATTGCAGTCAGATTCCAGAAACAGCAGTGACAAGTGCAGGATCTCACGGGAATCATCTCTGGGATGAAACTTTGTTAGTTGTTGCCAAATGAAGCAAATGATATCACCCTTAACTGCATTGGCAGCTGATGTTATGAACTCTACATCTAGTCCACTTTCATAGCCAGACTGGTCAATTGAGCCCCAATTATATTATAAAATAATGAATGTTTATGAGTTCAATGGTACAAATATTTTATGAGGTGAAAGCTGGAAAGTGTCGCCTCATTGAATGGTTTGTTCCAGCTTTCACAGAAATATTTGTTCCACTGAAAGAATGTAAAAACATTCATTATTTGTTTTATGTAATGGCTAAAATAGATCCTTGTCATTTTATATTAATTTACAAACAACAGAAAAAGCACTTACATATCAGTACCTCCTCAATGCAGCCAGAAACGTCAAACATTTTTCCAGCTTTGGTGCGACACTGCTGCTTTGACATCAGCAATCCAACACAAACTTTAAATAGGAGTTCAAAATAATTCTGACGATGAAGTCCGCCATGCTGTGTGGTCAGCAAAACAAACTCCGCCATGTTTATTTTAAAACTAAGCGCCACCCGGCTTGTGTGAGCATGCACGCGGTGCATGCTCACACAAGCGGGAAGGTGCTTGTGCACGCGCGTGCTACCAGAAAAAAAGACTGTATTTCCTCAGTGCAATGAAAAAAATGATGTCGGACAGCTTACAGCGCAGTGGATTTGTTTTGTGTGTGTGTGCGTGTGTGTGTGTGTGTGCATGTGTGCATGCAGAGTGCAATGGTACCAAACGTATGGAACCAAATTTGCACTCTAAATGGAACCAAATTACACTCTCAATGCAATGCAACACAAATGCAACAAATAATCCATGTCATGTGACATACAAAACAACAATAAATGACAAGGATCCACTCAGCCATTAAATAATGTGTGATATAGGAAAGAAACACTTCAGTTCACTGAGCTACAAATAAATATACATATATCTGAATGAAACTTGTACCAGTTAATAAGTTTCATAAAAGGAAAAAAAACAAATATATATATATGTATATATATATATATATATATATATATATATATATATATGTATGCAGCTGATCTGCTCTGTGTCAGCCTGATCCCGTCAGATCTCAGAAGCTAAGCAGAGCAGGATCTGGTTAGTACTTGGATGGGAGACCTCTTGGGCACACCAGCGGCTGTGTGTGTTTCTCCAGGTAAAACTGGTGTTGCATCAGGAAGGCTATCCGGCGAAAAACTTTTTTCTGTGGCAATCCCGAGTGCGGGCAACACGGTGGCTTAGTGGTTAGCACTGTTGCCTCACAGCGAGAAGGTCGTGGGTTCAATTCCCGTGGCCTTTCTGTGTGGAGTTTGCATGTTCTCCCCGTTTGCGTGGGTTTCCTCCGGGTGCTCCGGTTTCCTCCCACATCCAAAGACATGCGGGTTAGATGGATTGGACTCTTTAAAATTGTCCATAGGTGTGTGTGTGGGTGTGTCTGTGTTTGTTTTTCTATTTGTGGCCCTGCGACAGACTGGCGTCCTGTCCTGGGTGTACCCCACCTCGTGCTCTATGACTGCTGGGATAGGCTCCAGCCCCCCGCGACCCTTAATTGGACTAAGCGGTAGAAGATGAATGAATGAATGAATCCCGAGTGCAAAACAAGGGAGCAGCCGAAGGGTCTTTATGAATCACTCAATCACAAACAATATTTTTTTTTTTTACGTTTTAACGCCATCTGCTGTAGGGCGTGTGTGTGTGCGCATACATGAGCTTTTGACAAGAGCGGAAGTTAGCTTTGAGTTAGTGGAAGTTAGCTTGCTCGCTGACGTCCGTGAAAAAATTTCTATTAATTACATTATGATCCACTACTAACAAGAATTGAGGAAGATCTACACAGTGGGTTAACCTCCCCATCACTTTGATTGGGAGGATTAACTGTTTTAAAATGAACATTATGCTGAGGTTGCAGTACCTCTTTCAATCACTACCTGTTCCATTACCCCAAACCTTTTTTAAAACTCTTAATAAAAATGCAAGACTGTTTATTTGGAATAACAAGGTGCCAAGAATATCTTTGGAGAAACTGACGTGGGACTATAAATCAGGGGGACTTCAATTACTCAATTAAAAAAAAAAAATATTACTTTGCAGCTCAAATATGATTTATTTTGTTTCTGTTTGGAAATGACAGGACTCCATCCTGGGTTCATATTGCATTTATTCTTTAAAGGATAAATTTTTCAGTGTTTTTTTTTTTTTTTACAAATACAATTACCAAATTTTATCAAGAAAGACTGATAATCCAATTTTATTACCTCTTATCAAATTTTGGTATGATGTACACAAAAATATGGGTAAGGAGATGGGACTGTTACCAAAATTATTTTTAAAGCAAAACAAACTTATCCCTTTGACTGTAAACAACAAGATCCTGGAAGTATGGCATCATAATGGGATTCATATACTGGAGGACTGTTATGAGAATGAACTTTTCATGACTTTTGAACAATTAAGAGGAAAATATAATTTATCTAACTATACTTTCTTCTGTTACCTTCAACTGCGGTCATTTTTGAAAAAGACTTTGAACAATTTGATGGTTTTACCCAAATTCACTGAGATAGAGAAGTTGATCCATGATAGCGAACCATGTTAATTTATTTCTAAAGTATACTCTTTGTTAATATCTGAATGTCCTAATCCAACTTTGTATAGGGCTAAGGAGAGGTGGGAGTCAGACTTAAACATCACAACTTTGGTCAGAGTTATGTTGAGACAGTTTTTCTGCTACTATTAATGTACAGTACAGGCTTGTCCACTGTAACTTCCTTCATCAGTTGTATTTGACTCCAGTGAAAATTCACAAGTCTGGACTTGATCTGTCTGATACTGCATGTTTCCGATATGCTGCAGATGTGGGTTCCTTCCTGCACTGTACTTGGTCATGTGTGAAGGTGAGAGATTTCTGGATTTGTGATGTCTTGACTAAGATTACTAAAATTTTTGTTATCTGTTGATCCAGATCTTTTTCTTGATAGGGAACCTCATGAAAATTGATAAACCACTTAAAAAATGTTTTTCATACAAGAACAATTTCTTGTTCTTGTATAAAATCGAAAACTGAAAATTAAGTATTTTTAAAAAGCCTATAAAGAGAAATCCTGATCCAGAATTTGGATCGGGATCCAGATCACCTCCAAGATTTAATGGAGTCTTCCATGGCCAAATATGTATCTGTGGTGCAAATTTGGTGAGAATCTGTAAAGTAGTTTTGATGTAATCTTGCTAACAGACAGACAAATAAATAAATGCAGATGATTTTATTACGTCCTTGGTGGCGGACGTAATCCAACTAATATAACCTCTGTCAAACACACTTGCATACATATAGGGTAATGACACAGTAGAAGAGCAAACACAAAACGAGCAATTTCTAATGTCCGCCAATTCAGATTCGGATCACCTATAAAATACAGTAGGGTCTTCCATGGCCTAATATCTATCTGTGGTGCTAATTTGGTGAGAATCTTTGAAGTAGTTTTGACGTAATCCTTCAAAGCCTATAAAAAGTGAAATCCTGATCCAGAATCCGGATTTGGATCACCTACAAAATGCAGTAGGGTCTTCCATGGCCTAATATCTATACTATCCGTGGTGAAAATTTAGTCAAAATACTTGCAGTTTTTTATGTAATCTTACTAACAGACAAGTAAATAAATACCATAAATAAACACCAGCTATTTTTTATGTCCTTGGTGGACGTAATAAGAGGAACTTTATTTATTCCAAAGACGAATTCAATTAAGTCAGTGAGCTTATCTATTTATCAAAGACTTATACTGTCTGATGGAGATACATTTACATAATTTCACTTAGTTTCAACTGATTCATATTCAGAGTACTGCTACGTTTTCAGAGATGTTAACTATTTGGATTGTAATTGTTATGGTTTTAGTGGAGTGCTGGGTGGGTGTATTTGTGCAGTCTGCAATACTTTTCCACGCTTTCTGTCATTGTTTAATCACTGTGGTGGAGTTACCTTTCTTTCTTATGTGCTCCGTTACTCCCTCATATGCCTCCATGAGGACTTCCGCCTCAACCGGGGAGAGGTACGCTGTCCTGGTTGCCATGGTGCATCAGTGAATCTGTGATAAATGGCAGTATCTTTTTCAAGGATTGGTTACACCTGGCTCGTTGGAACCATGTCTGCTCATCCTGGCTTGGTCTCTGTGCAACTGAATGAGCCTGAATGCTCCTGTTTTGGGTTTGTTGAACTCAGCTCAGTTATTTATCCTGGATATCTGAATCCTACTTTTGTGCAATGGGGTCCAGACCAATAAGGCACAGTTGGGTTCTTTAGCAACTGCCATAAATGTCAACAAGGAGGAGCCTCTCCAGCCACAGCCTGCTCCTGCCCAAGTGCAGGACCAATAGACTGAAAAACTCCTTTGTGCCTCAGGCCATCAGACTGTACAGCTCCTCACTCAGGGGGAGGAGGAGTAACAGGAAGACAGAGGACGGGAAGGAGAGGAACAGGAGTATCCAGTAAACCAGTAGCGATCAGTATGTTTGCTATTTATATTTGTGTATTTATATTTATATTTGATTTTTTTTTTTTTTTTTTTTACACTTTTGATGCTCTGTGTGGTTCTTACCCTGTGTGCTGCTATACAATGCTGCTGGAACCTCAATTTCCCTGAGGGAGTCTTTCCAAGGGATTAATAAAGTGCTATCTAATCGAATCTAATCATCAGAGGAAGTTTTTCCTTACCACTGTCACCTGTGTGCTTGCTCTAGGGGTTGGTAAGGTTAGACCTTACTTGTGTGAAGCACCTTCAGGCAACTTTGTTGTGATTTGGCGCTATACAAATGAAAATAAATTGAAATTGAAATTAATCTAACAACCATGTGAACGGTGTAGTACTTGTACGCCCACATGGGGTTGCTGTTTCCAAACTGAAATAGAGGTTTTAGCCTTCAGAGAAATTACAGTTTGCATGTGTTTATACTGTGAAATACTAAGTTCACAAATGTTAAAACATGTTCGAGCCGGGCACCGCATTGATCCTTCCTGAAGATTTGCTGAGTGTCACATCTACAGACAAACACAAAACCACCGACTCTCATGATGGCAGAGAGTCTTGTCACAATGACCACCTGCCGCCTGCCGTTTACATGTCCACTGTCCATGTCCATTGAACCTGTGTTGTTCCTCTCCATATTTGCGATAATCCAGCAGATCCTACTGACTACTCAATATCTGTGGGACCAGATCAGTGAAGATCTGCATTACAACAACTCCCAAAAGAGTGCATCGTGTAGTGACACCTCAGCCACTCCAGACCCTCTGCAAAAGGTATGAACAGAGGCAAGGTCACCTTAGTGAGGGCCCTGGGCCCGGCACACTGAGGGGCCCCCTCAGTCATTCTCATCATGCAGGTCTGTCAGTGCTCAGAGAGGAAGTGCCATGTTCTCACTCACTGTGGTTAAACTCGACAGAAATGTTTCTTAATGTCATACAGATGCAATTTAATGGCTTACTCTGTATTTTTTCAAGAAAAACAAGCTAAACCTAAATTTGACTGTTTTGCCAAGCAGATGTTTCCATGTGTGCATCTTAACAAGATAATCTTGTAACATAGGATCTGCTAGACTCCTGCTCATGTATTTTTAAACTCAGACATCCAGCGATAATTTTCCTTTTCATGACAGGATTTTCTGACAAGAAAACTAATCATATGTAAGCTACATTCTCCCATGTGCCTTCTGGCAGCCAGTTACTGCCACAGAAGCTGACAGCTGCTTCAAGCATTTCACAGATGATGGCTTCCACTCGTGTCCTTGGACTGTCACTGAGTTTTTGAGAACTGCCATACTGTTTGTATTAGTGACAAAAAGTTATAGTAATTGAAACATCTTGAAATATTTCCTGTATCTATTACATGTAATCCTGTGCCCTTGAACCAAAGAAAATAACAAAACTTAAAAAATGACTCTCGGTAAAAAAAAAAAAGGAACCATCAACAAACTTCCAACTGAATGAGGAACAACTCCTCTAAAAAGAAAGAGGGGATGCGGCCACAAGGTGGGGCCCCTCACTAACGTACTCTGTGGGTAAAACAGAGACTGGGAGTATGATTGTCCATTCGGCTGCTCATGTTTTGTGTTCGGGGTCGCCACAGCGGATACAACCAGATCTGCATTGATATTTGGCACAGGTTTTACGCCGGATGCCCTTCCTGACGCAATTCCAGTGTTACCTGGAGAGACACACACAGCCACTGGTGTTCCAAAGAGTTCTCCCATCCATGTATAGTAAGTCCCTTCGGCTGCTCCCTTGTTTGCACTCGGGGTCGCCACAGCAAATCCAAGGTGGATCTGCATGTTGAATTGGCACAGGTTTTACGCCGGATGCCCTTCCTGACGCAACTCCACATTACATGGAGAAATGTGGCGGGGGTGGGATTTGAACCAGGAACCTTCTGCACTGAAACCAAGCGCATTAACCACTTGGCCACCACCCCTGCTTCTCCCATCCATGTATAAGACCAGCAAATAAGTAGCTAATCAATACCACACCGAAATCAGCCGTCTTTAAATAGCCCTCTACAAGACGGGACATCTAATAAAATATAACAAGCACAAAATGAGTTTTCTGATTAATATAACCCTATTTAGATTAGTCGCACTCAAATCTCGTAATGTAAATTACAATGACAATAAAGGCGATTCTGATTCTGATTACCCTATCTGTATTTTTAATATCTGCTCATCTTCTTTACTTACACACTTCTAAATTAATAGAGATGTAAACTGTGTGATCATGACCATCCAAACTTAAAGAGCGCGTCAGACTTCGTGTTCACTGTCCTCGGGTCTTTGAAACTCCCACAGCTGTTCCCTGATGGTCTCCTGGTAGTTGCTGTTGGCACAGCGCTTTCCCCCTACTACACGCCATGGCAGGAGTTTGGATAAGGTCTCCACGTTGTGCTCACTGGCCTTCTTCACTCGTAGTGGTTTGATCATGTAGCCCCAGTTCTCCATCTCCTCAGCAGCTTCCCTAGCGTCGTTACAGGTGACAGTCCCGGTCTGGAAATGTATTTGCATCTTCGTGAAGGCCGTTTGAAAGCAGATTTGATTTTCTTTCAGCACTTTCTTAATCGGGATATATTCCTTTCTTTTCTGCTGTACGTCTGCTGCATAATTGTGATCAAAATAAACATGTTTGTTTTGAATGTGAAGCTATTTCTTCCAGGCCGCTTGGAGAACTGTTTCCGTTGTAGTGAAGTTCAAAAAGCGGACTCCAATAGACCACAGTGATGCTCCAGACGGTGGCCTGGGACCCAAAGCTCGGTGAGCCCGCTCAATCCCCACGGCTGTCCCTTTTTGGATGTCCAGACTGTCGCCTAGCTCAGTCACTATTAAGTTGTCAACAGACAGTGCAGTGGGGGTGCCCTCAGGGAGCTCATTCTCTGGGACTCCGTATATGCGAATGTTGTTGCGGCGAGAGCGACTCTCCAGCTCCGACAACTTATTTTGTAAAACTCACTGGTTGTTGAAAAGATCCAGTAAAGTATCCTTCACAGTCAGGTCCCACTTTTCTCCCGCAGCCAAAGTTTTCTCAACCTCCTCCAGGCGCTGCATAGCATTCTCAATCTGACTGGTAGCTGCTTCTGTTTCCTGGTTGATGTTAGTGCATAGCTCATCCATTTCGGCCTTCATGTCACTTTTGATTATTTCCCGAAAGTCGGAAAGATCATTTTTCATTTGTGACTTTAGTTCGTCCAACCCCTTGGCCATAATTTCACTAACAACAGAGCGGATGGTGCTACTTATGGCTACTGTGTTAGCTTCTTCTGTGCCGTTATCATTCAAGCTAACTGGACTAGCATGGCTGGAATCATGGTGAGAACTCGTACCAATTTTCTTGTCCTTCGTTCCGGACCTCAATGGTCTATCCCCGTTCATCTTCAATATATTTTCAATGCGAGTTTTTGACAAAAAGTTTTGGGGTTATCAAAGGCTGAATCAGAGCGTTGCTTTAAGCATCCATCTTGTCTGTGCTAGAAGTCCACCTCAGTCACCTGTCTAATCTGTCCACATCATCGTCAGTTTGTAAGTGTCAATCCTCCATGTTCACCTTTTGTCAGTCGCCTTTTGTACTTATTTTTCATATCGATTCCGTTTTCACTTATCTGGATTTTGTGTGGAGTGTTCTCACTGTCTCTTTTGACAGTAGACTTTTTGTTGTTGGTTTTTTAATCTTGTCAGCCTGTGCACAAGTTAAGACTTTGTTTAGAGTGTGTTATCCTCATGGTCTTTTTGCTGACTGTGGACTTTTAGTTATTGATTTTTTTTTTTTTTTTTTTTTTGGTCATTATTTGGGAGTGCTCTCACTGCCCCTTTTGGCGGTGCACTTTTTTGTGTCAAACTTTCAACTTTTGGATTTTATCACTTTACTAAAGAGTGCTGCTGCGATTTTGGATATTTTGTTGTGTGGGCCGCTCAAGAGTAGGTACTGCTGGCCCACCACCACTAGAGGGCGCCCTGCCTGGAGTGCGGGCTCCAGGCACCGGAGGGCGCTGCCGCCTTATAGGAGCAGCCAGGATGACAGCTGTCACCCATCACCGGAGACAGCTGATCCCAATCACTACGGAGGTATATCAGCAGGACGGCATCTCCACCTCATTTGCCGAGATATCGTTTCTACCAGAGAGGTAACGTATCAAAGCAAATAGAGTGCATCTTTTGGATTGAGCTAGTTTTTTTGGATTACTGTTCCAACGAGAGGTGGAGGTACCTTTCCTGCTGTTCGGAGTCCTGGGTGCATACGCGCCCCCATCTAACTGTTCTTTGCTCCTCGCCAGCAGTACCAGGTCCGACACGCGGAGGCAGTGGCCACCTGGGAGTTCGGGACTTGGCGGCTCCAGTATTCCCGGGGTCCTGTGGCGGAGGAAGCCGTGTGGTTCCGGTCTTACCTTGGAGAGGCGTCTCCTATCTTCGAGCCTGCCCACACGACACTTTTGTGAATTGACTGTTGTCCATTGCTGTGATTGGTTGTATTCGTTGTGCACATTCACAACAGTAAAGCATTGTTATTTTGACTTACTCCATTGTCCGTTCATTTGCGCCCCCTGTTGTGGGTCCGTGTTCCTACACTTTCCCAACAGGATATCTCGGCCAGCGTCATGGATCCCGAGGGGCGTCAACCGGCTGTTGAACGGCCAATGGAAGAACAGGACGCGCAGGCGTCCGCGGGAGGGGTAATCGGTGAGTTGCAGCGGATCCTCACCGCTTTCACGACTCGGTTGGATTTCATGACCGAGCAGAACGTCCTCCTGAACCGCAGGGTGGAGGCTCTCGCCGCGCAGCTGCGGCTCTCCCTCCCGTAGATCCTGTGCGTAACGTTGACGTTCCACTGGTTGTTCAACGACCTCTCCCTCCTTCCCCGGAAGCATACATAAGCCCTCCAGAGCCGTACGGAGGCTGTGTGGAGACGTGCGCGGATTTTCTGATGCAGTGTTCGCTCGTCTTCGCACAGCGTCCCGTTATGTACGCGACCGATGCTAGTAAAGTAGCTTATGTCATAAACCTGCTTCACAGTGAGGCACGCGCTTGGGCTACAGCGCTCTGGGAGCAGAATTCACGGCTCCTTCTGACATACGATGGGTTTGTGAGGGGGCTCAGAACCGTGTTCGATCACCCTAATAGAGGAGAAACCGCTTCAACCGTGCTACTGTCAATGAGACAGGGGCGCCGGAGCGCAGCTGTTTATGCGGTCGACTTCCGCATCGCGGCTGCGAGATCCGGCTGGAATAACGCTGCCCTCCGCGCCGCCTTTGTAAACGGACTGTCTTTGGTTCTCAAGGAGCACCTGGTGGCTAAGGACGAACCGCGGGATTTAGACGGGCTTATCGATCTTGTCATACGGTTGGACAACCGGTTAGAAGAACGTCGGCGGGAACGAGACGAAGGGCGTGGCCGGGCACGCGCCGTCCCTCTCCCTTCCGGTTCCGACCGCGCTCCGCCTTCCCCACGCTCCACGGCCCCTGCGCTCCGTGGGGCCACAGCTCCCCCTACTGACGAAGCTATGGACACGAGTAGGGCAACATTTAGGGCACCAGCTGCACAGAGGAGACGGGCCCATGGAGCTTGTTTTGTTTGTGGTGCACTAGAGCACCATGTGAGAGACTGCCCCGAGCGGTTACAACACCAACGCCCGCCCCTAGAGACTGGGCTAGGGGTGGGCCGAGACATTCACGTGGGACACACCCACATTGCTACACGACTCCCAGTCACGATCCTGTATGAGGATTTAACCCTGAAGGCCCCAGCACTGGTGGACACGGGCTCTGAGGGGAATCTGTTGGACTGCAGATGGGCCAGGGAGATAGGGCTCCCTCTGGTGGCGCTTACCTCGCCTGTGCAGGTTCGAGCACTAGATGGCTCCCTGCTCCCTCCGATCACACATAAGACACCACCTGTAACGCTGGTGGTGTCAGGAAACCACCGGGAGGTGATCGAGTTTTTTGTGACTCAGGCCACTTCCCGTGTGGTTTTAGGCTTTCCCTGGATGTTGAAGCACAATCCCCGGATTGATTGGCCGTCCGGGGTAGTGGTTCAGTGGAGCGAGACCTGCCATCGGGTGTGTCTAGGTTCCTCGGTTCCTCCCGGCTCCCAAGCTAAGGAGGAGGTCAGAGTCCCGCCCAATCTGGGGACGGTGCCGGTGGAGTACCACGACCTTGTCGACGTGTTCAGCAAGGATCTGGCGCTCACACTCCCCCCCCACCGTCCGTACGATTGTGCCATCGATTTGGTTCCAGGCAGTGGGTTCCCGTCCAGTAGACTGTACAACCTCTCACGGCCTGAGCGCGAATCAATGGAGACCTACATCCGGGACTCGTTAGCTGCCGGGTTGATCCGAAATTCCACCTCCCCGATGGGCGCAGGTTTCTTTTTCGTGGGTAAAAAAGATGGCGGACTTCATCCATGCATCGATTATAGGGGGCTGAACGAAATCACGGTTCGCAACCGATACCCGTTACCCCTGTTGGATTCGGTGTTCACGCCCCTGCATGGAGCCAAGATTTTTACCAAGCTTGATCTTAGAAACGCGTATCATCTGGTTCGGATCCGGAAGGGAGACGAGTGGAAGACGGCATTCAACACCCCCTTAGGTCACTTTGAGTACCTGGTCATGCCGTTCGGCCTCACAAACGCCCCCGCGACGTTCCAAGCCTTGGTTAACGACGTATTGCGGGACTTCCTGCACCGGTTCGTCTTCGTATATCTGGACGATATACTCATCTTTTCTCCGGATCCTGAGACTCATGTCCGGCATGTACGTCAGGTCCTGCAGCGGTTGTTAGAGAACCGGCTGTTTGTGAAGGGCGAGAAGTGTGAGTTCCACCGCACTTCTTTGTCCTTCCTGGGGTTCATCATCTCCTCCAACTCCGTCGCTCCTGATCCGGCCAAGGTTGCGGCGGTGAGAGACTGGCCCCAACCAACAAGCCGTAGGAAGTTGCAACAGTTCCTAGGCTTTGCTAATTTCTACAGGAGGTTCATTAAGGGCTACAGTCAGGTAGTTAGCCCCCTGACAGCCCTGACCTCACCAAAAGTTCCCTTCACCTGGTCGGATCGGTGCGATGCCGCGTTTAAGGAGTTGAAACGGCGCTTCTCGTCTGCACCCGTTCTGGTGCAGCCCGATCCTAGTCGCCAGTTAGTGGTTGAAGTGGACGCCTCGGACTCAGGGATAGGAGCCGTGCTGTCCCAGAGCGGGAAGACCGATAAGGTCCTTCACCCGTGTGCCTATTTTTCCCGCAGGTTGACCCCAGCCGAACGGAACTATGACGTCGGCAATCGAGAGCTCCTTGCGGTGAAAGAGGCTCTTGAGGAGTGGAGACATCTGTTGGAGGGAACGTCCGTGCCATTCACGGTTTTCACTGACCACCGGAACCTGGAGTATATCAGGACCACCAAGCGACTGAACCCCAGGCAAGCCCGCTGGTCACTGTTCTTCGGCCGTTTTGACTTCCGGATCACCTACCGTCCCGGGACCAAAAACCAAAGATCGGATGCCTTGTCCCGGGTACACGAAGATGAGGTCAAAACGGGGCCGTCGGATCCCCCGGAACCCATCATCCCGGAGTCCGCTATCGTGGCCGCCCTCACCTGGGACGTGGAGAAAACCGTCCGGGAGGCCCTGACACGAGACCCGGACCCCGGAACCGGACCGAAGAACAAACTCTACGTCCCACCAGAAGCCAGGGCTGCAGTTCTGGACTTCTGTCACGGTTCTAAGCTCTCCTGTCACCCTGGGGTGCGAAGAACCGTGGCAGTCGTCCGGCAGCGCTTCTGGTGGGCGTCCCTGGAGGCCGACGTCCGGGGTTACATCCAGGCCTGTACCACCTGTGCCAGGGGCAAGGCGGATCACCGTAAGACACCGGGATTGCTACAGCCGCTGCCCGTGCCTCATCGCCCCTGGTCCCACATCGGCCTGGATTTTGTCACGGGTCTCCCGCCGTCCCAGGGAAACACCGTCGTCCTCACGATAGTGGACCGATTCTCCAAGGCGGCCCACTTCGTGGCCCTCCCGAAGCTCCCAACGGCCCAGGAGACAGCGGACCTCCTAGTCCACCATGTCGTCCGTCTGCATGGGATACCATCAGACATCGTCTCCGATCGCGGTCCCCAGTTCTCCTCGCAGGTTTGGAGGAGCTTTTGCCGGGAACTGGGGGCCACGGTCAGTCTCTCGTCCGGGTACCACCCCCAGACCAACGGACAAGCAGAACGGGCAAACCAGGAGATGGAGCAAACCTTGCGCTGTGTGACAGCCGCGCACCCGACAGCCTGGAGTACCCACCTGGCCTGGATCGAGTACGCACACAACAGTCAAGTGTCGTCCGCCACCGGCCTCTCCCCCTTTGAGGTGTGTTTGGGGTATCAACCCCCGTTGTTTCCGGTGGTTGAGGGGGAGGTCGGTGTGCCCTCGGTCCAGGCCCACCTACGGAAGTGCCGTCAGGTGTGGCGTGCCGCCCGTTCTGCTTTGTTGAAGGCCCGGACGAGGGCGAAGAACCATGCAGACCGGCGGCGGGCCCCGGCTCCCACGTATCGTCCAGGGCAGGAGGTCTGGTTGTCCACCAAAGACATTCCCCTTCAAGTGGACTCCCCGAAACTGCAAGAACGATACATCGGCCCCTACAAAATACTCAAGGTCATCAATCCCGCCGCAGTGAGGCTCCGGCTTCCGGCCTCACTGCGGATTCACCCGGTATTCCATGTGTCAAGGATTAAACCCCATCACACCTCACCCCTCTGCACTCCGGGTCCGGCGCCACCTCCTGCCCGGATCATCGACGGAGAGCCGGCTTGGACCGTGCGCCGGCTCCTCAACGTCCGACGAATGGGCCGGGGTTTTCAGTATCTGGTGGACTGGGAGGGGTACGGCCCCGAAGAACACTCCTGGGTGAAGAAGGGCTTCATCCTGGACCCGGCCCTCCTGGCCGACTTCTACCGTCGCCACCCTGACAAACCCGGTCGTGCGCCAGGAGGCGCCCGTTGAGGGGGGGGTCCTGTTGTGTGGGCCACTGAAGAGGAGGTACTGCTGGCCCACCACCACTAGAGGGCGCCCTGCCTGGAGTGGGGGCTCCAGGCACCGGAGGGCGCTGCCGCCTTACAGGAGCAGCCAGGATGACAGCTGTCACCCATCACCGGAGACAGCTGATCCCAATCACTACGGAGGTATATCAGCAGGACAGCATCTCCACCTCATTTGCCGAGATATCGTTTCTACCAGAGAGGTAACGTATCAAAGCAAATAGAGTGCATCTTTTGGATTGAGCTAGTTTTTTTGGATTACTGTTCCAACGAGAGGTGGAGGTACCTTTCCTGCTGTTCGGAGTCCTGGGTGCATACGCGCCCCCATCTAACTGTTCTTTGCTCCTCGCCAGCAGTACCAGGTCCGACACACGGAGGCAGTGGCCACCTGGGAGTTCGGGACTTGGCGGCTCCAGTATTCCCGGGGTCCTGTGGCGGAGGAAGCCGTGTGGTTCCGGTCTTACCTTGGAGAGGCGTCTCCTATCTTCGAGCCTGCCCACACGACACTTTTGTGAATTGACTGTTGTCCATTGCTGTGATTGGTTGTATTCGTTGTGCACATTCACAACAGTAAAGCGTTGTTATTTTGACTTACTCCATTGTCCGTTCATTTGCGCCCCCTGTTGTGGGTCCGTGTTCCTACACTTTCCCAACATATTTGTCACCTTTCTGACAGACTGCTGCTGCGATTTTGAGTTCTGGTTATTCTGAACTTTAGTCTCATTGTTAGACGCAGTATTTTTTGGTTTGGGACTTTGTTCACTCTGAACTGCTATTTGGAAAATAAACACCTGGTTGTTTCACACCTCAGCTCCACACAGTGGATAGTACTGTCCAGTGTAATATCATTCTCATGTTACTGTAACATGTATAGAAACTACAGTACTGTAAACACTTGTTTCTTTGTTTTGAATTTGAACTGTACAGTACTCTCTTTAGGTATTTGTAAGAAATTTCTATTGCTTTGTAAAAAACAAAAAAACAAATAATACTTTTATTTCAATTTTTTGTAGTTTTAATTTTAGTTTTAGTTTTTAATACACCCTGAAGACATCAAGATTCTCTGAACACTGATCAGATTTCTTGGGAGAGTTTCCAAAAGGGAAACTGTCTTTTAATATGAAAATCAGCTGTTACCATTTTATCTCAAGTGTTCCCTGAAAATCACAGAAAACTGAGTGACAAAGAACTGAAGCAACAACTTTGAAGTTTCAAATAAAACAGGGTTCATCAGCATTTTCTTCATAAACGTCTGCTGGTTTATCAGAATCCGAATCAGAACAGCTTTTAAGTGCTAAGTATCCACAGAATACAAGGAATTTGACTTTGGTTTGAGCTGCACTCTTTCTATACAGCATGTATAAATATACACTAATCACAGAATAATTCACAGTAATAAAATGTGCAAGAAAATAAACCTCACAATAAGAGAAAAGATGTGTGAGACAGACAACAGACAACAGATTGAAGTTAAACTGTACATGAGGTAGATGAATTAGTGAGTTTTTTATCACCAGGTTTCTACTTCTTTGTGTCGCGTATTAATATTTCTGTTTCTCCTACAAATATTCTAAAGGAATGACAATGTTTAAATGACCCCAATGATTGTTTTTTTTTTTTTTACTGCACACAGCATCTGATGATGAGGTCTGGATTAGATGGAGGAGACAGAATTCCTACATTCTCACAGATTTTTGTCTGACATTTTCCTAACATACAACTGTATGACACAGGTAGGCTTGCATGTCACAATACACCGTTGTCACGCCAATATATATATATATTAAAAAAAGTGACTGCCTTCCATTTCAAATTCTAATGTGGATTCATAAAAGGTGGAGTTCTCCACTGATCGTGGTAAACTTCTCCTGCCCTGTCACTAAAGGCTGAACCCGTCTGGAAAGCGACATTTCTCAAGGTCATAAATTCGTGTGCAGGGTATTGACAACTCATAAATTGCTAGGTTTTCCGGTCAGCGAGTCATAAACCCACGGGTTTGCTTATCTAAATAGCAGACACACACACACATATGGCTTCCTTGACAGAAAGTGTCTCAGTTTACTCTCTGTGGTTTACTCAGGTTTGTATTTGTACTAAAAAGGCGTGCACCTTACTTTTTATTGTATTTGTTACAATGACAATAAAGAATCTGAATGGGAAGAAGCGGGTATAGAAAATGATTGACTGACGTGATCAGATACCCCCTCACTCTATTTCATTAAAAGTTAGCAAAGTTATTGCATTGAAAAATTAAAGTCCTTTCATTCCATTTATCACTCATCTTCAACTGCTTACTCCAGTTGAGGGTTGCAGGGGGCTGGAGCCTATCCCAACATGTATAGAGCGTGAGGCAGGGCTCACCCTGGACAGGATGCCAGTCTGTCGCAGGGCCACACAATGACAAACAAACACATTCACACCTGCATGCACACCTACAGACAATTTAAAATTTTCAGTCCACCTAACCTGCGTGTCCTTCGATGTGGGAGGAAGCCGAAGCACCAGGAGAGAACCCATGCAAACACAGGGAGAACACGCAAACTCCTGACAGAAAAGCCACAGGTGGGAATTGAACCCATGACCTTCTTGGTGTGAGGCAACAGTGCTAACCACTAAGCCACTGTGCTGCCCCATTCCATTTATATTTTTATTTAAATGTACATGTATGTAATAGTTTTATACCAACATCAAAATGGCTCAAGTATGTAAAAAAAAAATATGTGTGTGGATTCGTTTTATGATGTAGCAGGTCGTTTACTGGAGGAAAAAGTTGTCTGGCTGCCAACAACCACTTGTGAAAAACGGCTGTTTAAGCTGAAACTGAGTAGCTGTGGGGTTTTTTTGTGTGTATTTTGATAGCACTCTGCAATGCATGGACCAGAGAAGAGAACAGAGGCTCCGCAACAACCGGACTTAAAGACAAAGAACAAGCAGGAGCCCATCAGAGAATGAAGGTTCATCCTAGTGTTAGTATGACGACATGAGACGCCCAGTAATTTTTTACAGAGGCTGTAATGAAGCAAAACCTGAGCTCGGTGTGATACAGCTGATAACAGCACACTGGTGTCTCAGAATGATCCTTACATTTTCATTTTAGTAGCATTAACAAGCAACAAGGGGCCTTCGTGGCCACCATAACTGTGATTAGCAAAGAAAGACATTTCAAGCAACTTAATTAGCCTGTCTTTATTTTTATGTGATGGCCATTGTGCATGTTAAAAGATGCCAACATGGCCCAAAATAAAAATAAAAAAATAAAGGAGGCTGACTGGTCCTTATCACTGGAATCCAAAACTTAGCAGTAGTTTGTAACAGACTTGTCTATGAAGGTTTGCAGACCCACTCATTCACACCCTGACTCTGTTACACTGCACTGACATGATGAATTCTGGATTTTTTAGGACAATCTGGGCCATTCCTGATGAAGTTCTTGTTGAGCATGTGTATTGGCAAAGAGTGTATGTCTCCGCAGCCCAAATATGGTTAAAGGTGGAACATGGGTGAGAAGCCATTGAAGATGCTCCTATCTCCCTTTCAATCCCAATCATGTTTATATATATGTGTATGTGTATAGCTATGTGTGTGCATATGGGTATGCGTGTATGGGTGTATATATATATATATATATATATATATATATACATACATACATACATACGCACGTATCTGAGTGCGTGTGTGTATATATACATACATATTCTATTTCTACCTCATTTCTTATGTCTTGTACTGTTACAAGTATTATTATTGCTTATCCTTGCACACGCTGTTCGATGAACATTTTCCTCTACTTGCACCCACCTTGTGTGTTGTCTTAAGAGCTGACGTAACATGTGAAATTCTCCTCTGTGAGATCAATAAAGTTTATCTATCTATCTACCTATCTATCTATCTATTTATCTGTTGTGAAAGTGTAGGTACACGGACCCACAACAGGGGACGTAAATGAACGGGCAATGGATAAGCCAAACAGTAACAATTTAATGTTGTAAATTGTGCACAACGGAATACAGACAATAAGTTTGGAACTACAGTCAATTACACGTTGGGTGATGTGTGGGCAGGCATGAGGATAGGAGACGCCCGTCCAGAACCGAGCCGGATCCCACACGGCCCTCACAGCCAACGGATCTGAAGAACACCGGAGCCGCCAAGTCCTGAGTCCCCAGGTGGCCACCGTCTCCAGCTGTCAGACCTGGCACTGCTGGCAGAGAACAAAAACAGCACAGGTGAGTGTGAGTACGCACACTCAGTAATCCCACAGTCTGTGTTCTTTTGGGAGGGAGCACCTCCACCTCCAATCACACACTCATGCAGCTCCTGTTTAACCACTTATCTGGTTGGGGTGAGAGGCGAAGCCGTCGCAATCCACACCAAACGCCAATGCAGCAGACAAGGACACCGTCACAGGAAAACGGCTGCAAATAAGATCAGACTATTGTTGTTTTTGATACAGCAGAGAATTACCTCCAAGGTAGCTGATTTCTCGGCGGGGAGGTGGAGTTGCAGTCCGGCCTTTATGGTGGTGGTGCTGATGACGAGTGACAGCTGTCACTCCCGGTTGCTATGACGCCCTCTCGTGCTTGAAGCCCGCACTTCAAGCAGGGCACCATCTGGTGGTGGTGGGCCAGCAGTACCTCCTCTTCAGCGGCCCACACAACTCACTCACTCACTCACTCACTCACTCACTCACTCACTCACTCACTCACTCACTCACTCACTCACTCACTCACTCACTCACTCACTCACTCACTCACTCACTCACTCACTCACTCACTCACTCACTCACTCACTCACTCACTCAATCTATCTATCTATCTATCTATCTATCTATCTATCTATCTATCTAATCTATCTATCTATCTATCTACATAGGTAAAGAGGTGGTGTAGGGTGGACCTGGGCAGAACCATTGAAGCCCAAATACTGAGAAGCTTATCAAATAGGTTGACCTCAATTCATGTGTTTATTAAATCAGATTTTTAGGTGCTGAACAGTGGGTCTCATAATGGTTTTTCTTTGGTGTGGGCATTAAAAATTATGACCTGCTTACTTCCCCAGTAATCTTGGATTAATGGCCTAACGGCCTAACTTCCTCAAGCTACCAACAGCTAGTACAAACGCTAACACTGTTAGCATCTTAGGGCCTGTCACACCTTTGCGACCCTATGCCGACTTATAAAAAATGCGCCGAATACGTTGGATATGTTGAACACATTATGCAAGTGTCACACCATGGCAATTTAGCCAGTGTATGCTGACAGCCCCATTTTCACCTAGTGGTCCAGGTCGGTACTGCACTGTATGATAAGGGTCGAAGCAGTTAAGTCTGGCTTAGTGTGTGTTTCCACCGCCAGCAGAACGTTTTTGTTTGGCAGGCGGACCACGTAAATATTGACAAGCACGTCATTGAGTATGCGTACGCTATTGTGTGGCTAACTCTCCTCTACATGGAGGCAAAACAGAGTAATTTAGCATTTTTAATATATAATTTTGTTTTATTTGTGTCTTGGCGGCTCATGGGATTTATTTTCTTTGCATGCAGAATGCTGAAGAATCGACTCTGTTGTGTGTTGGGGGGGTGTGGCTGGACATTTTGGTGACTGATCACCTGCAGAGGAATGGTCTATTTGAAGAGTTTCAGTCAGGTTTTAGAATTCATCATAGTACAGAAACAGCATTAGTGAAGGTTACAAATGATCTTCTTATGGCTTCGGACAGTGGACTTATCTCTGTGCTTGTTCTGTTGGACCTCAGTGCTGCTTTTGATACTGTTGACCATAAAATTTTATTACAGAGATTAGAGCATGTCATAGGTATTAAAGGCACTGCGCTGCGGTGGTTTGAATCATATTTGTCTAATAGATTACAGTTTGTTCATGTAAATGGGGAATCTTCTTCACAGACTAAAGTTAATTATGGAGTTCCACAAGGTTCTGTGCTAGGACCAATTTTATTCACTTTATACATGCTTCCCTTGGGCAGTATTATTAGACGGTATTGCTTAAATTTTCATTGTTACGCAGATGATACCCAGCTTTATCTATCCATGAAGCCAGAGGATACACACCAATTAGCTCAACTGCAGGATTGTCTTACAAACATAAAGACATGGATGACCTCTAATTTCCTGCTTTTAAACTCAGATAAAACTGAAGTTATTGTACTTGGCCCCACAAATCTTAGAAGCATGGTGTCTAACCAGATCGTTACTCTGGATGGCATTTCCCTGATCTCTGGTAATACTGTGAGAAATCTTGGAGTTATTTTTGATCAGGATATGTCATTCAAAGCGCATATTAAACAAATATGTAGGACTGCCTTTTTGCATTTACGCAATATCTCTAAAATCAGAAAGGTCTTGTCTCAGAGTGATGCTGAAAAACTAATTCATGCATTTATTTCCTCTAGGCTGGACTATTGTAATTCATTATTATCAGGTTGTCCTAAAAGTTCCCTAAAAAGCCTTCAGTTGGTTCAGAATGCTGCAGCTAGAGTACTGACGGGGACTAGCAGGAGAGAGCATATCTCACCCGTGTTGGCCTCTCTTCATTGGCTTCCTGTTAATTCTAGAATAGAATTTAAAATTCTTCTTCTTACTTATAAGGTTTTGAATAATCAGGTCCCATCTTATCTTAGGGACCTCGTAGTACCATATTACCCCATTAGAGCGCTTCGCTCTCAGACTGCGGGCTTACTTGTAGTTCCTAGGGTTTGTAAGAGTAGAATGGGAGGCAGAGCCTTCAGCTTTCAGGCTCCTCTCCTGTGGAACCAGCTCCCAATTCAGATCAGGGAGACAGATACCCTCTCTACTTTTAAGATTAGGCTTAAAACTTTCCTTTTCGCTAAGGCTTATAGTTAGGGCTGGATCGGGTGACCCTGGACCATCCCTTGGTTATGTTGCTTTAGACGTAGACTGTGGGGGGGTTCCCATGATGCACTGTTTCTTTCTTTTTTGCTCCGTGTGCATCACTCTGCATTTAATCATTAGTGATCGATCTCTGCCCCCCTTCTTGGCATGTCTTTCTCCTGGTTCTTTCCCTCAGCCCCAACCAGTCTCAGCAGAAGACTGCCCCTCCCTGAGCCTGGTTCTGCTGGAGGTTTCTTCCTGTTAAAAGGGAGTTTTTCCTTCCCACTGTGGCCAAGTGCTTGCTCATAGGGGGTCGTTTTGACCGTTGGGGTTTTTCATGGTTATTGTATGGCCTTGCCTTGCAATATGGAGCGCCTTGGGGCAACTGTTTGTTGTGATTTGGCGCTATATAAGAAAAAAGTTGATTGATTGATTGATTCCATAATGGACCCAGCGGCAGAGGCGGTTCCATTCACCGAAAGAGTTCAAGAACACTTGGAGAAAATATGGAAGCAATTACAGCATCTCGCAAACCAAATTGAACAAACAGACGCCCGTGTTACGGAGCTTGCAGCGCAAGCCGTTCCGCTTCCTGCTGCGGCACCATCGATACCGGTGCAGATAACTCCATCACCCAGAGATTCGGCGTCCGAACCGATTATTTGTCATCCGGAGCCTTATGCGGGAGACGTTGAAGCCTGTGCTTCGTTTTTGATGCAATGTTCTCTGGTTTTTGCTCAGCGACCGGCTTCCTTCTCTTCTGATGGGAGCCGTGTTTCATATGTGACAAATTTGCTCCGAGGTGATGCCTTAGCTTGGGTCACAGCGTTGTGGAGTAACAACTCGCCATTGTTAGGATCCTTTAAGGATTTCTCCCGGGGGTTCCGACTGGTTTTTGACCATCCGGTGAAAACGAATACCGTTGCCCAACGGTTGCTGAATCTCAGGCAGGGGAGGCGGAGTGTGGCGGAGTATTCCGTGGACTTCTGGATTTTTTCTGCTCAGTCAGGTTGGAACGCCGCAGCTTTACGAGGAGTGTTTGTAGATGGGTTAAATGAGTCATTAAAAGACGAGCTGGCACTCCGTGACGAGCCAAACGATTTAGATGAGCTAATATCGTTGGGTGATTCGTCTAGATGATCGGATGAAGGAGCGTGGACGCGAGAGAGGGCGGCCATCAGAGCGGGTTTTTTTCGTCTCTGGGCTTTCCCCGACACAGATCTGGGCCGCCTCTTCTTCGCCCCACTGAGGCTCCTCCGACGGGACCTCTGGCTCCTCTTGAGACTACTGTATTGCCCCAACATATAAGCGTCAAGAAAAATAATGGTGACGTATCTCCAGGTGTTCTGGGACAGGGGAAATAACACACACACACACACAAAAAAAAAAACTTGTATGGGCTAATGTTTTGTTTCTTTGCATAGGGGTTATAATTTGTTTGGGGAGTCAGAGGCGTGTCTGGTGGAGTGAACGTTAGGCGGTTAGAAGCCCGTCTGGGCTCACTTGATCGTTATTTTTTTATGTGTATTTAGGTATTTTCTGTTTGGGTTTTGGGGTCGTTTTGTTTTGTTGTTTTTTTATTTCCCTACATCCCTAACCCCAACCTCACTTGCCCCAAGACCGTTCGTCTTGTGGGTTGTGGGGTGGTGCAGGTTGGTCACGCTGAGCGTTCTCAGAAGACCTCTGCACCTAGGGGGGGGTTGTTAGGGGCGTTTTTCTTGGTTTGGTTAGGGCCCGGTTCCACTACAGCCTCGGTGAGCCTTTGTACTGTTCGTCATTGGTGTTGCCGGGGTGTGGTGCAGCGGGAACATACCTCAGTCGGAGGGGTGGGCCGATCTGTTGCCGTTCGCCATTTCGGTAGTTCCACCCCTCCCGAGAGGCTGGGGTATGGTCGAGTTGGGGCACCGGACGTATTTCCGGTTTTCCCGCTGCGCCTTGGGGTTGGGGCTGGGTTAGTTTTTCCTGTTCCCTTCCCCGGCTTAATGTTTTGTGCCGTTCGCCAAAATTGAGCCGCCGAGGGGCTCTGGGAGGGACCTGGGGTCTTTCGGGGTGCCGGGGAAGGTAACAGGGTTTAACGGTTGTTTTATTTGCCCCCGGGGTTGTTTAGGGTAGTCCTCCGGGGGTTGGATTTTGATTTTGTTTTGTTTCCTTCCGGGTTCCACCTCCAGGGTTGATGGGACAGTCCTCTGGGGGGGAATTGGCTTGTGGGGCCGACTGGCCAAGTGTGGCCGGGTCTGGGGTTCCGGGGTTGTGGGGAGGGTGCCTCCTGGGGTTTGATGGTACGGTCCTCTGGGGGGCGCCGTTTGCTCCATGTGTACCTGGGGACCTTTGTGGGATTCCGGTTCTGGCTATTCCTCCTGGAACTGGCGGTAACGGCCTTCTGGGGGGTGTTGGGCTCTGCAAGTCATTCTGGGGGGGTTGTTTGTTAGTTTTCTTTTATGCATTTATGTTTGTATTGTGTTTGTGGGGCTGTGTTGGGTTTTTGTATTTGGGAGTTTTTCTTTTCTTCCCGGGGTTGGATGGGACGGTCCCCTGGGGAGGTTTTGGGTGGGTTTTATGTTTTTCTTGTATGTTGGATTGTACTAGGGACTGTTTTGGGGTTTTTGTTGATGCCAGCCGGCCTTCCAGCTGCGGTGCCCTGTCCTGCTGTCTGTGGTGGACCTTGGGAGCGTTATGCTGTCTGCTTTCTGACGAGGACCCCGGAGGGAGGTGCTGTTCTCGGACCTGGTCTGTTCGGTCGCCGGGGGGCTTCCCGTTAAAGGGGGGGGTACTGTTGTGTGTTGGGGGGGTGTGGCTGGACATTTTGGTGTTCTTTTCTTTTCTTTGCTCTCCAGGTGGTATGCAAACTGATTTATTGTCTGTGGAGAAGGTGCTGGCAGAAGAATCCTTCACCCTCATCAACGTTATGTGCAGCACCTGTGGATGGTGCTCACGTGCAACCTTAAAGACTTCAGCTGAAGCAGATAATGAGATGGCGTTCTGCATTTAAGCCATGTGTGATTCAAGCAGAATTGCCGGGAACTCGACCTTGTGGTGTTCGTTTGTGAGACGCTGAGGACCGCGCCTGGGTTTGACATCGTGCCTGTGAAGGAAGAAGGGTGAGGGACACATGCTGTCAGCACACATCAGAGGTGAATAATTGTTTGACTAATATTTGATAGTAACTTGGTATTTTGTTAAGCAGTATATTTGAATTGTGATGAGAATTGTGCAGCTCGCTTCTCACTGCCGTGGCGTGCGGACAACTGATCCTCCACCTGTTGTGAGAAGCTGCTCATTTACATAAAGCTTAAATACAGACCTGAATGTGTTGCTGATAGTGTGTGCCTTTTGAAGGATTTTGCTTGTAACTGCTGACTTACCTCACCTCTTCTATCCTTCACAGAGAGTCGGTTTGTCGTGTCCACCTGGGGGGTGTTTGGCGGTAAAAGTGAGTCCAGAAGCGCCGGGCCTCGATCCTTTTGGGCGCTGGAGAGCGTGCCAGCCTTCACTCCACCAGACTGACGCTGTTTTAGTTTGTACACGTTGTTATGCACCAAAGGGTGGAAGAAATAAATTGTTTTGTTATTGGAACCGCTTTCTGGTTATTTTAGCGCTGGGTTCCGTCAGACGCAGGTCCACTCCTCAACCCGCGTCGACACATAACAGACTCATGTCTGTGGTAAACGCTGACGTGAGTGAATGAGGTGCTGTGACTCTTTCCGTTCTCTGGTTCAGGCTGAAAAACACACAGGGAGCAAACACAAATGAACTTCTGTAAAACGCTATACTTCAGCCATGTCGTTTTCCAAAATCAGGACACCTTATGTGAATAAATTTTTTCAGGTTGTGATGATGAATCCGACTGAAAAGACGTAACAGGTAAGATTAAGACTTTATATTTACTCAGTGTGTGAATGGTTTTAATATTTGAAACAGTCTGAACTGTTTGCGTGAGGACTGCAGCTTTCAGTCAATCAATGGACAACTGTTACACCTTGAGGATTTAGTCAGTGTACGAGGTCTATTAGAAAAGTATACAACCTTATTTAAAAAAAAACAAAAAAACATATGGATTTGAATCACGTGTGCTTGCGTGAGCCAACCTTGAACCTTCATGCGCATGCGTGATTTTTTTCACGCCTGTCGGTTGCGTCATTCGCCTGTGAGCAGGCTTTGAGTGAGGAGTGGTCCACCCCCCTCGGCGGATTTTCATTGTCAGGGAAATGGCTGAGAGACTGCTGCTTTGCTTGATCAAATTGTTTTTAGAAACTGTGGGCACATCCATGTGGACACCATTCGAGAAATTCAGGTGGTTTTTTGGTGAAAATTTTATTGGGCTTCAAAGACATTAAGGGCTGTTACTGTCGCTTTAAGGACGCCCTCAGGCAGCTGTGAGGTGCGCCGCGCTCCAGCTGCCATCAACAGTCTGAACGACCATTCATTTCTAAACGGATCGCTCTGGTGGATCCGTGACCATTGTGTGCACTTTCTCTGGTTATCACAAGAGCTGGACATCACCCATTTTCCTGCAGATTTCACTTTTAACAAGAGATTTTTTCGTGGAAAGCCGAGCGGACGCTTCGCGTGTCATGATGGATTCGCTGCTGGATCGACACAAAACCACCTCCGTTTTGGTCTCACAGGACGGCTTTGAGATGGCGTTCCTTTCCGCTCCTTTCCATGACAAAAACTCCTTGTAACAGTGGAATGTGCCGTTCATTTCCAAATTGGACGCTGTGTTTTATCCGGGACGTCATCTGGACTAGCACAGGAATTGTGAAAAGACGTTGACATCAGCACTTTTTCGGCAAATTGAGACAGACGTGCGATGCGCAAAGCAACGCCGTGATGAAGCGTCACAGAACATGTTCTGGCATGTCTAGGCACATCCACAATTTCTTGGATAATCACTCGACTGAAAAACCACCGACAGCTGTCTGAACGCCATCTCAAAGCCGTCCTGTGAGACCAAAACGGAGGTGGTTTTGTGTCGGTCCAGCAGCGAATCCATCATGATGCGCGAAGCGTCCGCTCGGCTTTCCATGACAAAATCTCTTGTTAAAAGTGAAATCTGCAGGAAAATGGGTGATGTCCAGCTCTTGTGATAACCAGAGAAAGTGCACACGATGGTCACGGATCCACAGAGCAATACGTTTGGAAATGAAATGGTCGTTCAGCCTGTCGATGGCAGCTGGAGCGCGGCGCGCCTCACAGCTGCTGTGGGCCGTCCTTAAAGCGACAGTAACATCCCTTAATGTCTTTGAAGCCCATAAAAGTTTCACCAAAAACCACCTGAATTTCTCGAATGGTGTCCACATGGATGTGCCTCACAGTTTCTAAAAAAAATTTGATCACGCAAAGCAGCAGTCTCTCAGCCATTTCCCTGACAATGAAAATCCGCCGAGGGGGTGGACCACTCCTCACTCAAGCCTGCTCACAGGCGAATGACGCAACCGACAGGCGTGAAAAAAAATCACGCATGCGCATGAAGGTTCAAGGTTGGCTCACGCAAGCACACGTGATTCAAATCCATATGTTTTTTTTTTTTAAATAAGGTCGGATACTTTTCTAATAGACCTCGTATACTGACGGTATTAACAATGCTGGCATGCGTAGTTGTACATCTAATAAGTTATGGGTAAGTTTTCTATAAGTTAATAGCATGTTGAAGCACGCTGATATATATATCGTAATACAAGGAGTACGTATGCCAGTGTATAGCTGATATGTCCCACATGTGCAGGACATAAGTTGTAAGTAAGTTGTGTGATTGTTGACACATTTCTTGTAAGTTACTCATAAGTCTTGTTATGGATAAGACGCGGAGTGAGGAGCGGTCCAGTATCTGACTGAACCCAGCATGAAATAATTAGAAGCAGTTCCAAAAAGAAAACATTTATTTTCTCCCCTTTGTGCTATACATAAAATACTAATTAATTAAAGTTCTGGTGAGGTGAAAAGGCGGCGCGCTCTCTCAGCGTCTCAACAGTCGGAGTCCGAATGTTCAGGACTCAGGAGTTCCGCCGACACCCCCCCCAGGTGACTTTTTCCCAGAACTGTACTCTGCGAAGGAGGAACAGAGATGAGATTATTCAACACTATTACTACGAAATATTGTTTGGAGGCAAACTTATCAGCTACACATTTAGGTCTTAATTCCAACTTAATTCAAGGAGACTGCTGCTCACAGCTAGTGGAGGATCATTAATCCGCACGCCACTGCCGTGAGGAGCACGCCAAACACTTTCCACCAATAATTACTTATAGCTGCGTATAAGACGCCAATTTACATTCACGGATAAACTTTTCAGAATATTCACCTCTGCCGTGTGCTGACAACGTTTGTCTCTCACCCTCGTCCTCCTTCACAGGCGCAATGTCAGACTCTGAAACGGCCCTCAGTGTCCCCACACGGTCGTCACAAGGTCGTATTCTCCGGCAATCTTATCCAACTCACTGCTGGTTTAAATGTAGTTCTTCATCACTACATTGGTACCAGCTGGAAGTCCTCAGATCTGCACGTGAACATCACAGGTGTCGTGAATTGTCCTAATAGAGAGCCGGACGAGAATGTAACAGGTGCTGCCAATCATCGTAACAGAGGAGAGAGACTCTTCTGCAGCACATTTTCCTCAGAGAACAGCCCCAAATCACCTGGGAAGGAAAACAAACACAAAACAACCCAACCTTGTCCAGCCAAACCCCCCCCCCCCCAACACACAACAAGTCTAAATACATCCATTGATGTGGTGTTACCAACAAGCTCAGCTAACAGGCTAACCTAAGTTTGGTTGTTTATGACATATTTTGGGGGGCTGAGCAGTGGTTCTCATAACGGGTTTGCTTTGGTGTGGGCATTAAAAATCATGACCTGCTTATTTCCTCAGTAATTGTGGATTAATGACCAAATCTCACAACGGTATCTAGGGGAGGGCACGACTACACATCACTTCTAGCAAAGTGGCAAATCCGAAGGTGAGAATTTGTACTTCCGTGACTTGCCACCCGATTAAAACACACTCGGACTGTATTTATTGTCTATTGAAATCAGCTGGTTTTGTTTTGTCTCTAACTTGCTTGTAACAGCCAGCTGACAGCTATCATTGCCTGGAACAATGAGACTTATACACCAAGCTGACCTGAAATTAACCATTGTACATTAAATTGACTTTACTGACGATCCTGACCCTTTGAAAAGTGACCAAATTACATGTATTTGTATTGCATTTGGCGCTGTTTTCATCAGCCAAAAACAGCCACCAGAGGGCACTCAAATAAAGTCCACAGCAACTTATAGCTGCTACAAATGCTAACAGCGTTAGCATCCAAAATTACATCACATAGTTATTTCAGTTGACACAAATACTGGCACACACACGTCTTAGATGTTACATTCAGAGAATTAACCACACAATAAGCCATACTATTACAGATATTTGTAATAAAATGGCAAAAAAAAAGAAAAGAAAAAGACAGGCCTTTGCAGTAGCTACAGCCCTCTCACTCAACACTCAAAAGGGACCGCGCCAGTAATTGTTAGGAGAACTAGGCTTTAGTGAACATAATAAGGAACATGATGTCTGAAAGACAATCCATAGATATTTATTTTATATCACTGGCTTTGATCTTACATGCATTTTGAGCTAAATTGTTTTCATTCCTTCAACTTGCTTCTACAAAAATGGCAGCACCCATGACCAGTATTTATTTACAGTCTTTTTCAAACAGTTCATTCTCTAACTAATATAAGGGTGGTCCTTATTTTACAAAGTTTTGAAGGACCACCCTAATATAATATCGTCTTGGCTTTTTTTTTAATCCTTTGTTATGCATTCTAACAAATATATTTCTGCTAGTACAACATAATAATAGTAATCAGCTTTTGTGGGCATCTTCACAGGTCTCCAGCTCAAATAGTTTTTTTTCATCTTTCATTCTGTGGACTAAAATGCGACAGTATGGAACTGTGATTTTATAATGTGACTCATTAGAAATTGACTCAGAGAATGTCAAGTGGGTTAAAGGTATTTCAAATGACTGAGGGTGTGACATAAAAAAAAGTTTTGATTCCTAAGAAAGAGATACTACCAAGGCTGAAGGTAGACAAAACAGTGCCTGTGTGTGAGAACAATCGCTGTTCTCCTCCACACAGTTACTGCAGTCACAAACCATTTTCTTTTCAGGATATCAGCATTTAAAAACAACAAACCATTTTATTTTAATTTTAACAACCCTTAGATTAATAAATATGTTTTTCATGTAGTCAGAACAATGTTGCACAATGATTATAAAGCTACAATATAAGGACAGATGTTACAGAATCCCAAATCAAAAGAAATTTTGAAGTAACACCAGAAAAGACTGACCCTGACACACTTTAACAGTGTTATATAACTGTCTGGGCTTCACAAGCTGAAGATTCTGCGATAACATAATCTGCAAAACTTCTTTTGGTAATTCCACTGCAATAACCCAGTGAATAACTTTAACTTCATCACCAAGAATGAATGCACTATCAAATGTCTATTAGTCGTAATGCTTCTTACTCAACAATACGTGACTGGACATGTCTGGAACCAGAATTAACAACTAGCCTGGTGGTTTAAGTTGTCATGGGTCACTTTTTGCCTCCAGTTCTGGTTTAGTTATGTTATAAATCATTCTGAGTTATTTATGGTTCTTTTCCCTCCATGTCATTTAATGGTGCTTGTCATGCTCTTATTGTAATATTCACTTTAGTTAGTTTATCTTCAGTGTTTTTGTCAATTTAATTCAATTAATTTCATTTATATAGCACCAAATCAAAACAAAGCTGCCTCAAGGTGCTTCACATAAGTAAGGTCTAACCTTACCAACCACTAGAGCAAACACACAGGCGACAGTGGTAAGGAAAAACTCCCTCTGATGATATTGAGGAAGAAACCTCAAGCAGAACAGAACTTTTGTCTTCTGTATTCATGTGTCCCTGCACTTTTGGGTTTGATTGACTCATGTCCTTTATAACTGCTGTTAGAACATCTCTTAGCAGTCAGATTGTATTAGGTTCTGCCCTGTTCTCTAGCTTTCAAAGTCAATGTGTTTTTAAACTCCACATTACTGACCCTTTCTACCGTTCTGGACTCCCATTTCTCATCTACTGATTTTGATCTGGTTACAGTGGTTTGATTCCACATTACAGAACTTTACTGCCATTCTGTATTCCTGTCTTATGCCTGACCTCTTGGACTTTGTGGGATGAGAAACTCTGGTTTATGAACTCTGCTTTGCATAACTCTGCTACAAAATCTCTTAAAAGACTACGGTCTTTAAGAACTGGTTATTACTCTCTGCCTGGTTTTTGGATCACTCTTCTGCTTCCCCTCTCAAATATGAGGCTAGACTAATTACCACGTGCCTGACCCAAGCCTGTGTTTTTGACCATTTCTCCTGCTTGTTGTTTTTGCTGCTGTTAGCCGTTACTTACTGTAAACAATAAAATCTGTTCAACCATCTTTCATTGTGGTTCTCTGCAATGTGGTCCTAGCCTATATTCATTACATTAGTGGCCACCATACAATGTGCTATGAAGGGAGGGCAACATACCCAGACTTTCTTTGAGTGAACTGGATCAACAAATCTTCACTTAACAATCTTGATTTGTCCAGCCTGGCTTTCTGCATCAGGCTCTATGTACATTCTCATAAAAAAGATTGTCATTTGATGCTTCAGCAAAAATGGACCAGTTACATGCCACATAATTATTGAGTATGATTATTATTATTATTTATACTTTTTATTATTACAGTATTCTCAGAGAATAAGTCAAGCTGTGTTTTTTTTGGGGGGGGGGGGGTGTTTGTTGTTTTTTAATAGTGTGAGAGATCCTACGGCTTTAAAAAAAAAAAAAAATATATATATATATATATATATATATATATATATATATATCACATTCATTATTCATAATATTAAGAATAATTCATAATAATCATGATTTATATAGGTCTTTCCAAGACATCAAAGCACAAAACAAAATAAACTCTAATAAAAGAATAAATGCCAATAATAATAAAAACTACACTTCAAAAGTGCACAAAAATCCCAAATAAAAGAGCTGATAATACAGAAAAAACATGTAACTTATACTCCAGTGCGACTTACCCTCCGAAAAATGTCAATCAATCAATTTTTTTTTATATAGCGCCAAATCACAACAAACAGTTGCCCCAAGGCGCTTTATATTGTAAGGCAAGGCCATACAATAATTATGTAAAACCCCAACGGTCAAAACGACCCCCTGTGAGCAAGCACTTGGCTACAGTGGGAAGGAAAAACTCCCTTTTAACAGGAAGAAACCTCCAGCAGAACCAGGCTCAGGGAGGGGCAGTCTTCTGCTGGGACTGGTTGGGGCTGAGGGAGAGAACCAGGAAAAAAACATGCTGTGGAGGGGAGCAGAGATCGATCACTAATGATTAAATGCAGAGTGGTGCATACAGAGCAAAAAGAGAAAGAAACAGTGCATCATGGGAACCCCCCAGCAGTCTACGTCTATAGCAGCATAACTAAGGGATGGTTCAGGGTCACCTGATCCAGCCCTAACTATAAGCTTTAGCAAAAAGGAAAGTTTTAAGCCTAATCTTAAAAGTAGAGAGGGTGTCTGTCTCCCTGATCTGAATTGGGAGCTGGTTCCACAGGAGAGGAGCCTGAAAGCTGAAGGCTCTGCCTCCCATTCTACTCTTACAAACCCTAGGAACTACAAGTAAGCCCGCAGTCTGAGAGCGAAGCGCTCTAATGGGGTAATATGGTACTACGAGGTCCCTAAGATAGATGGGACCTGATTATTCAAAACCTTATAAGTAAGAAGAAGAATTGTAAATTCTATTCTAGAATTAACAGGAAGCCAATGAAGAGAGGCCAATATGGGTGAGATATGCTCTCTCCTTCTAGTCCCCGTTAGTACTCTAGCTGCAGCATTTTGAATTAACTGAAGGCTTTTTAGGGAACTTTTAGGACAACCTGATAATAATGAATTACAATAGTCCAGCCTAGAGGAAATAAATGCATGAATTAGTTTTTCAGCATCACTCTGAGACAAGACCTTTCTAATTTTAGAGATATTGCGTAAATGCAAAAAAGCAGTCCTACATATTTGTTTAATATGCGCTTTGAATGACATATCCTGATCAAAAATGACTCCAAGATTTCTCACAGTATTACTAGAGGTCAGGGTAATGCCATCCAGAGTAAGGATCTGGTTAGACACCATGTTTCTAAGATTTGTGGGGCCAAGTACAATAACTTCAGTTTTATCTGAGTTTAAAAGCAGGAAATTAGAGGTCATCCATGTCTTTATGTCTGTAAGACAATCCTGCAGTTTAGCTAATTGGTGTGTGTCCTCTGGCTTCATGGATAGATAAAGCTGGGTATCATCTGCGTAACAATGAAAATTTAAGCAATACCGTCTAATAATACTGCCTAAGGGAAGCATGTATAAAGTGAATAAAATTGGTCCTAGCACAGAACCTTGTGAAACTCCATAATTAACTTTAGTCTGTGAAGAAGATTCCCCATTTACATGAACAAATTATAATCTATTAGACAAATATGATTCAAACCACCGCAGTGCAGTGCCTTTAATACCTATGGCATGCTCTAATCTCTGTAATAAAATTTTATGGTCAACAGTATCAAAAGCAGCACTGAGGTCTAACAGAACAAGCACAGAGATGAGTCCACTGTCCGAGGCCATAAGAAGATAATTTGTAACCTTCACTAATGCTGTTTCTGTACTATGATGAATTCTAAAATCTGACTGAAACTCTTCAAATAGACCATTCCTCTGCAGATGATCAGTTAGCTGTTTTACAACTACCCTTTCAAGAATTTTTGAGAGAAAAGGAAGGTTGGAGATTGGCCTATAATTAGCTAAGATAGCTGGGTCAAGTGATGGCTTTTTAAGTAATGGTTTAATTACTGCCACCTTAGAAGCCTGTGGTACATAGCCAACTAACAAAGATAGATTGATCATATTTAAGATCGAAGCATTAAATAATGGTAGGGCTTCCTTGAGCAGCCTGGTAGGAATGGGGTCTAATAAACATGTTGATGGTTTGGATGAAGTAACTAATGAAAATAACTCAGACAGAACAATCGGAGAGAAAGAGTCTAACCAAATACCGGCATCACTGAAAGCAGCCAAAGATAACGATACGTCTTTGGGATGGTTATGAGTAATTTTTTCTCTAATAGTTAAAATTTTGTTAGCAAAGAAAGTCATGAAGTCATTACTAGTTAAAGTTAATGGAATACTCAGCTCAATAGAGCTCTGACTCTTTGTCAGTCTGGCTACAGTGCTGAAAAGAAACCTGGGGTTGTTCTTATTTTCTTCAATTAGTGATGAGTAGAAAGATGTCCTAGCTTTACGGAGGGCTTTTTTATAGAGCAACAGACTCTTTTTTCCAGGCTAAGTGAAGATCTTCTAAATTAGTGAGACGCCATTTCCTCTCCAACTTACGGGTTATCTGCTTTAAGCTACGAGTTTGTGAGTTATACCACGGAGTCAGGCACTTCTGATTTAAAGCTCTCTTTTTCAGAGGAGCTACAGCATCCAAAGTTGTCTTCAATGAGGATGTAAAACTATTGACGAGATACTCTATCTCACTTACAGAGTTTAGGTAGCTACTCTGCACTGTGTTGGTATATGGCATTAGAGAACATAAAGAAGGAATCCATACCATAAGTCAGAACAAGATCTAAGATATGATTAAAGTGGTGGGTGGACTCATTTACATTTTGAGCAAAGCCAATAGAGTCTAATAATAGATTAAATGCAGTGTTGAGGCTGTCATTCTCAGCATCTGTGTGGATGTTAAAATCGCCCACTATAATTATCTTATCTGAGCTAAGCACTAAGTCAGACAAAAGGTCTGAAAATTCACAGAGAAACTCACAGTAACGACCAGGAGGACGATAGATAATAACAAATAAAACTGGTTTTTGGGACTTCCAATTTGGATGGACAAGACTAAGAGTCAAGCTTTCAAATGAATTAAAGCTCTGTCTGGGTTTTTGATTAATTAATAAGCTGGAATGGAATATTGCTGCTAATCCTCCGCCTCGGCCCGTGCTACGAGCATTCTGACAGTTAGTGTGACTCGGGGGTGTTGACTCATTTAAACTAACATATTCATCCTGCTGTAACCAGGTTTCTGTAAGGCAGAATAAATCAATATGTTGATCAATTATTATATCATTTACTAACAGGGACTTAGAAGAGAGAGACCTAATGTTTAATAGACCACATTTAACTGTTTTAGTCTGTGGTGCAGTTGAAGGTGCTATATTATTTTTTCTTTTTGAATTTTATGCTTAAATAGATTTTTGCTGGTTATTGGTGGTCTGGGAGCAGACACCGTCTCTACGGGGATGGGGTAATGAGGGGATGGCAGGGGGAGAGAAGCTGCAGAGAGGTGTGTAAGACTACAACTCTGCTTCCTGGTCCCAACCCTGGATAGTCACGGTTTGGAGGATTTAAGAAAATTGGCCAGATTTCTAGAAATGAGAGCTGCTCCATCCAAAGTGGGATGGATGCCGTCTCTCCTAACAAGACCAGGTTTTCCCCAGAAGCTTTGCCAATTATCTATGAAGCCCACCTCATTTTTTGGACACCACTCAGACAGCCAGCATTTCAAGGAGAACATGCGGCTAAACACTCCCGGTCCGATTGGGGAGGGGCCCAGAGAAAACTACAGAGTCCGACATTGTTTTTGCAAAGTTACACACCTATTCAATGTTAATTTTAGTGACCTCCGATTGGCGTAACCGGGTGTCATTACTGCCGACGTGAATTACAATCTTACCAAGTTTACGCTTAGCCTTAGCCAGCAGTTTCAAATTTCCTTCAATGTCGCCTGCTCTGGCCCCCGGAAGACAATTGACTATGGTTGCTGGTGTCGCTAACTTCACATTTCTCAAAACATTGTCGCCAATAACCAGAGTTTGATCCTCGGCGGGTGTGTCGTCGAGTGGGGAAAAACGGTTAGAAATGTGAACAGGTTGGCGGTGTACACGGGGCTTCTGTTTAGAACTACGCTTCCTCCTCACAGTCACCCAGTCAGCCTGCTTTCCCGGCTGCTCGGGATCTGCCAGAGGGGAACTAACAGCGGCTAAGCTACCTTGGTCCGCACCGACTACAGGGGCCTGGTTAGCTGTAGAATTTTCCACGGTGCGGAGCCGAGTCTCCAATTCGCCCAGCCTGGCCTCCAAAGCTACGAATAAGCTACACTTATTACAAGTACCATTACAGCTAAAGCAGGCCGAGGAATAACTAAACATTTCACACCCAGAGCAGAAAAGTGCAGGAGAGACAGGAGAAGCCGCCATGCTAAACCGGGTAAGAGCTGGTAGCTGCGCTAAGCTAGAGGATTCCTAAAAACACGCAAAGTGAATAATGTATAAATAATTTAGAGGTGATTCAGCAGAGGGAGTGCTTTAGTTAAGGCACGTGAAGATTACACTGGGAAACAAATCGTTATCTAGATAACTAGATCAATCTAACTGCGCAGATTAAACAGCTAACAGATACAGAAAAACACCGCTGTGCTCCGGAACAGGAAGTGATACAATACCGCAGTGAGAGCCAACCACCAGTAGAGGCGATCATTATTATTATCATAATTATTATCATTATTATATTAAATCCTAATTTTCACCCAAATGAAGCCAAAACACGTAGGTAAAATCAGGTCCATAAGTATTTGGTCAGTTACGATTTTTTTTTTTTAATTTCTGTACAAAGAAATAAATGGATACATTTATTTTTATGTGAACAATTTTTATACTTGAATACACGTATTTATACTTTTATACATACATGTATTTAATCTTAATTCATGTTTGATCCTCCCCATAAAAATAAAACACCAACAAAGGGGAACGTGTAGTACTTATGCGCCCGCATGGGGGTGCTGTTTCCAAAGTTGTTGTACTTACAGTACCTCAAACTTTACAGTCGAATCGAGATTGTTCAGTCACATGTTCAGCCTCTGCCGTTTAGAGAAGTTACTGTTTGCGTATGTTTTCATTGTGATACTAAGTCACAAACGTTAATGTTGACGCTGAACGTCAGGTCGATATGTTCGAGTCGGACACCGCAGCGATCCTTCCTGAAGATCTGCTGAGCGCCACATCTACGGACGAACACAAAACCACCGACTGTCGTGGCGGCAGAGAGGAGTCCGGCACACCGACTACCTGCCGCCTGCGGCCGCCGTTTGCGTGTCCGCTGTCCGTGTCCGTAGAACCCGTGTTGTTCCTGTCCATGTTTGCGTTCACCTTGCAGGCCCCTCTGGCGACTCAGTATCTGTGGGACCGGATCAGTGAAGATCTGGGTTACAACACGTCCCAAAAGAGTGCAACGTGCGGAAACAGCTCGACCACTCCAGACCCTCTGCTGAAGGTACTAACAGAGGCGAAGTCAGCCTACTGAGGGCCCCGGGCCCGGCACACTGAGGAGCCCCCTCACTCATTCTGGCGAGATCCACTAGCAGTGGTGTAGGAGGCAGGAAACTGCTAAAATTCGGGCAGATGGGTTGGAATATCTGGGCGTTTGGAGTGAGACAATTAAAAATGAATACTGTTGTGGATGTATTTGACAGACAAAAGGGAAGGAACAAAATATTCTTCAAATTATTGCCATATAATTTATTACTTGTACCAGTGCAACACAGATTTTCACCAGATCCTTATTTGTTTCGCTTTTCTAGTCGGTGATGCGTTATTCATTTTATTAAATGTTATTATTCATAGTGCCCTGCTCAGCTGGAAACAACACTGGTCTTTCTTTGCCTGAAGCAAAAGTTCAGGCAAAAATATTTTAATGATGTTTGTCCAGTCAGCAGACACAGTTTTTGCTATGGGTAAACCACGCTGCCGCCCCGGGGTGAATTTTTTCATGACACACGGAGGGCGGTACAAACGCTTTAGAAAAAATATACAGTAGTGTTCAGAATAATAGTAGTGCTATGTGACTTAAAAGATTAATCCAGGTTTTGAGTATATTTCTTATTGTTACATGGGAAACAAGGTACCAGTAGATTCTCACAAATCCAACAAGACCAAGCATTCATGATATGCACACTCTTAAGGCTATGAAATTGGGCTATTAGTAAAAAAAAAAAAAGTAGAAAAGGGGGTGTTCATAATAATAGTAGCATCTGCTGTTGACGCTACAAACTCAAAACTATTATGTTCAAACTGCTTTTTTTTATCAATCCTGTGAATTACTAAACTAGTATTTAGTTGTATAACCACAGTTTTTCATGATTTCTTCACATCTGCGAGGCATTAATTTTGTTGGTTTGGAACCAAGATTTTGCTTGTTTACTAGTGTGCTTGGGGTCATCGTCTTGTTGAAACACCCATTTCAAGGGCATGTCCTCTTCAGCATAAGGCAACATGACCTCTTAAAGTATTTTGACACATCCAGACTGATCCATGATACCTGGTGTGCGATATATAGGCCCAACACCATAGTAGGAGAAACATGCCCATATCATGATGCTTGCACCACCATGCTTCACTGTCTTCGCTGTGAACTGTGGCTTGAATTCAGAGTTTGGGGGTCGTCTCACAAACTGTCTGCGGCCCTTGGACCCAAAAAGAACAATTTTACTCTCATCAGTCCACAAAATATTCCTCCATTTCTCTTTAGGCGAGTTGATGTGTTCTTTGGCAAATTGTAACCTCTTCTGCACATGTCTTTTATTTAACAGAGGGACTTTGCGGGGATTCTTGCAAATAAATTAGCTTCACACAGGCGTCTTCTAACTGTCACAGCACTTACAGGTAACTCCAGACTGTCTTTGATCATCCTGGAGCTGATCAATGGGTGAGCCTTTGCCATTCTGGTTATTCTTCTATCCATTTTGATGGTTGTTTTCCGTTTTCTTCCACGTGTCCAGGCCATGACATTGACCCTATGTGTCTTTTTGCAAGGAATGTTTTCACAGTTTTTGCTCTATGGCAAGATGCATTATCATCTTGAAAAATGATATCATCATCCCCAAACATCCTTTCAATTGATGGGATAAGAAAAGTGTCCAAAATATCAACGTAAACTTGTGCATTTATTGATGATGTAATGACAGCCATCTCCCCAGTGCATTTACCTGACATGCAGCCCCATATCATCAATGACTGTGGAAATTTACATGTTCTCTTCAGGCAGTCATCTTTATAAATCTCACTGGAATGGCACCAAACAAAAGTTCCAGCATCATCACCTTGCCTAATGCAGATTCGAGATTCATCACTGAATATGACTTTCATCCAGTCATCCCCAGTCCACGATTGCTTTTCTTTAGCCCATTGTAACCTTTTTTTTTCTGTTTAGGTGTTAATGATGGCTTTCGTTTAGCTTTTCTGTATGTAAATCCAATTTCCTTTAGGCGGTTTCTTACAGTTTGGTCACAGACGTTGACTCCAGTTTCCTCGCATTCGTTCCTCATTTGTTTTGTTGTGCATTTTCGATTTTTGAGACATATTGCTTTAAGTTTTCTGTCTTGAAGCTTTGATGTCTTCCTTGGTCTACCAGTATGTTTGCCTTTAACAACCTTCCCATGTTGTTTGTATTTGGTCCCAAGTTTAGACACAGCTGACTGTGAACAACCAACATCTTTTGCAACATTGCGTGATGATTTACCCTCTTTTAAGAGTTTGATAATCCTCTCCTTTGTTTCAATTGACATCTCTTGTGTTGGAGCCATGATTCATGTCAGTCCACTTGGTGCAACAGCTCTCCAAGGTGTGATCACTCCTTTTTAGATGCAGACTAAGGAGCAGATCTGATTTGATGCAGGTGTTAGTTTTGGGGATGAAAATTTACAGGGTGATTCCATAATTTATTCCTCAGAATTGAGTGAGTCCATATTTTTTTCCCTCTGCTTGGTCTAAATTAAACAACTGAATGAACATCCTCCGAGGCCGGTGATTCCATAATTATTGCCAGGGGTTGTAGAATCATGAGCATCAGCCGTACAGATGCAATGATATAACCATGAGGTTGTGTGCCATGCATCAATGATATAGGTGTAACTGTCATCAGGCAGAAGCGTTTTACTAGAAAGAATCAGACCATTATTACAACAGAACTGTAGTAAATGTTTAGCAAATACAGAGGAGTTGTCAGAGACATCTGCATTTAAATCACCCACAAACAAGTAGATGCAGGACATAATAAAAGACAATATATTAAGAAATTCAGCGTCATTTTCACGATACGCATATGGTGTGTATATATTCAGCACAATAAAGTTCCTATTATTCCCCCTTTGCGCTGCTCCCTCTTTGAATGATTTTGTCCCAGCACCACAGCCACCTTCAGCAATTTCTGAGGCTTCAATTTCCCTTCCCTTAGGATAGTACTCCATGCCGGTGACCAGGGTTGTTCATTCAAGGTCTCTCCCAGTTGTAACATTAGCTTTGCATCCATACCCCATGGCCTTTCCAAAGATTCCAACGATTGCGCTTCTGTCTGTTTGGACCCAAGCGCAGCTTCGTTGGCCCGGCTAGATCCACTGTGTGTTTCAATAACTGTCAGCCGGCGCTCCAAAGCAGCAACCACCATCTCCAGGTTTTCACTCACGTTAACCTGAGTCTCCATAACTCTTCTCAGTGTAGAGACTTCCTGGTTCAGGCGCTTCATTCTGCTGAGCAAGGCCGAGGCATCCATGTTGCCAAAGCCGACAGGTGGAAGTTTGTCCAGGAAATCTGAGACAAATCTGGGAATATCCTCACCACACTCATTTAACAGTTTCAGGCAGTCCTTGATGTTATTAATGCCAAGTACCGCACACTGCTGCTATCTTTCAAACGCCATCTCAAGTTGTTCTCAAACTTGTGCTAATTTGAAATTGAGGTTAATAAATTCAATATAATTGAATAATTTGTTTGTTTGCTTTTCTAGGAGGTGGAAACACTGACAGCACATTGGAACCTTTATATAAATCTGGTGGGCTTTTCTATAGCACTAATTGTGGTTCCTGTCCTGGGGCCATGGAGTGACCTTGCAGGTCGTAGGCCAGTCCTCATCATCCCCAGCATAGGCTTGGCTCTCCAGACAGGGGTGAACCTGGTGGTGATGTACTTGAAGCTGCCTGTTGCCTACTTCTTCATTGGCAGGATGCTCAGTGGGCTTTTAGGTGATTTCGCTGCCATCTTGGCAGGATGCTTCTCATATGTGGCTGATGTCACTGACCAAAAGTCCCGCACCTTCAGAGTAGCAGTGTTGGAGGCCTGTATAGGCCTGTCAGGGATGCTGGCTAGCATCATTGGAGGGTATTGGCGGAAGGCACAATGGTAAGACTTGTATTGCACGATTATGGTATTTGTATTTGTCATTGCAAATTCTGAACCTCTTAAATGATTGGTTTTTATTTGTATTGAGGTACATCAACCCGTTCTGGCTGGTCCTGGCCACCCAAACAGCTACAGCTCTGTATGCTTATCTGTTTGTCCCTGAGTCCATCCTAGAAAACCCCACTGCCAAGTTCTTCACTACTCGCCACTACAAAGCTGTCTGGCTCCTCTACACTAAAAGGGGCGGTGCCAGTGAAACCAATGGAAGATATCATCGGTTCAAATTGTGGCTTTACATGCTTTGCCTCTTTGTGGTGTTGACCATTCACTTTGGCTGTCGGGATCTGTACGTGCTGTATGAACTGAGCTCACCGCTGTGCTGGGGGCCGGAGCTAATTGGCTATGGCTCAGCAGTTCTGCACATGACCTACCTGAGCAGTCTGCTTGGACTGAAGATCATGCAGCGCTGCCTGCAAGACTCCTGGATGGCTCTCATGGGTCTGGCCTCCAATGTCACCGGGATGGTGGTCTTCTCTTTTGCTGACACAACCCAGCTGATGTTCACAGGTGAGTGGCTCTGGAGTGAGATGGTCATCTGTTACACAGTTTAACCTGGATGCAACACATATTTAGAATTTGTTTCTCCAGTCAGACACCAAGGATGACCACAGTGACATACACCAGAGGATGGAATATCTGACATAACTGCATTTTTGTTTTTTTAGCAAGAGTAAAAGTCACTGACCTGGACTCCAAAACTTAACCAACTGAATGTAATTAGTTCAACTCTTCAGGCAGGTGGATGAGCTAATTATTGAGATCATCTGGTTTAGGTGGAGAGGTAGAAGCAATAAATGGCAGGGCTTTTACTTTCTGAAGCTGGAGTTTTCCACCTCTGCTTTTGACCTATGTCTAGTTGATATTTTACCCTGTCAGACTTATGTCTAGTTAAAAATCTTGGCAGTGTAGTGGTTAAAAGTGTTTGACAAGATCTATGATTGTTTTCAGTCTTGCGCCTTAAATAACTGAGCCGCTATTCACAGATTACAATGACCCACACTGTGCTTCTAAGTCACACCACTGACTTCATGAATGAAGCTCACTCAACAAAAGAGAATCGTGTAAAATTTTGCAGTGTCCACATGCTACTTTGAGCTTAAATAGAACGTCTTTAACAGGAGCAGTGCACAGAAAGAGTACCAGAGCAGAGCTGGTCCAGACAGATAGCGAGAGGTACCATAGCAACACGGCATGTTCATATACAGAGGGGCAAAAAAGTATTTAGTCAGTCCCTGATTGTGCAAGTTCCCCTACTTAGAAAGATGAGAGAGGTCTGTAATTTTCAACATAGGTACACTTCAACTATGAGAGACAAAATAAGAAAAAAACAATCCAGGAAATCACATTGTAGGATTTTATTTATTTGTATATTTGTTTATTTTATTTATTTGTATATTATGGTGGAAAATAAGTATTTGGTCAATAATAAAAGTTCAACTCAATACTTTGTAGCATAATCTTTGTTGGCAATGACAGAGGTCAAACGTTTCCTGTAAGTCTTCACCAGGTTTGCACACACTGTAGCTGGTATTATATATTCCTCCATGCAGATCTCTAGAGCAGTGATGTTTTGGCGCTGTCGCTGGGCAACATGGACTTTCAACTCCCTCAACATATTGTCTATGGGGTTGAGGTCTGGAGACTGGCTAGGCCACTACAGGACCTGGAAATGCTTTTTTACAGAGCCACTCCTTCATTGCCCAAGCAGTGTGTTTGGGATCATTGTCATGCTGGAAGACCAAGCCACGTTGCATCTTCAATGTTCTCACTGATGGAAAGAGGTTTTGGCTTAAAATGTCACGATACATGGCCCTGTTCATTCTTCCCTTAACATGGATTAGTCGTCCTGTCCCCTTTGCAGAAAAACAGCCCCAAAGCATGATATTTTCACCCCCATGCTTCACAGTAGATATGGTGTTCTTGGAATGCAACTCAGCATTCTTCTTCTTCCAGACACAATGAGTTGAGTTTTTAACCAAAAAGTTCTATTTTGGTTTCATCTGACCACATGATATTCTCCCAGTCTGCTTCTGGATCATCCATATGCTCTCTGGCAAACTTCAGACGGGCCTGAACATGTACTGGCTTAAGCAGGGGGACACGCCTGGCACTGCAGGATTTGAGTGCCTCTCTGTGTAGTGTGTAGCCTTTGTTACTTTGGTCCCAGCTCTCTGCGGGTCATTCATCAGGTCCCTTTGTGTAGTTCTGGGATTTTTGTTCACCGTTCTCATGATCATTTTGACCCCACCGGATGACATCTTGCATGGAGTCCCAGAACAAGGTAGATTATCAATGGTCTTGTATGTCTTCCATTTTCTTATAATTGCTCCCACAGTTGATTTATTCACACTAACCTGCTTGACTATTGTAGATTCACTCTTCCCAGCCTGGTGCACATCTACAATTTTCTTCCTGGTGTCCTTTGACAGCTCTTTGGTCTTGGCCATGGTTGAGTTTGGAGTCTGACTGTTTGAGGCTGTGGATACTGTGAGGAAAATAAGTATTTAAACACCCTGCGATTTTGCAAGTTCTCCCACTTAGAAATCATGGAGGGGTCTGAAATTTTCATCTTAGGTGCATGTCCACTGTGAGAGACATAATCTAAAAAAAAAAAAAATCCGGAAATCACAATGTATGATTTTTTTAATAATTTTTTTGTATGTTACTGCTGCAAATAAGTATTTGAACACCTGTGAAAATCAATGTTAATATTTGGTACAGTAGCCTTTGTTTGCAATTACAGAGGTCAAACGTTTAGTGTAGTTTTTCTCCAGGTTTGCACACACTGCAGCAGGGATTTTGGTCCACTCCTCGATACAGATCTTCTCCAAATCTTTCAGGTTTGGAGTTTCAGTTCCCTCCAAAGATTTTCTATTGAGTTCAGGTCTGGAGACTGGTCAGGCCACTCCAGGACCTTGAAATGCTTCTTAAATGCCCTGGCTGTGTGATTGGGGTCATTGTCATGCTGGAAGACCCAGCCATGACCCATCTTCAATGCTCTTACTGAGGGAAGGAGGTTGTTTGCCAAAATCTCGCAATACATGACCCCATCCATCTTCCCTTCAATACGGTGCAGTTGTCCTGTCCCCTTTGCAGAAGAGCACCCCCATATTATGATGTTTCCACCCCATGCTTCACGGTTGGGATGGTTTTCTTGGGGTTGTTCTCATCCTCTAAACATGGTAAGTGTAGTTGATTCCAAAAAGCTCTATTCTGGTCTCATCTGACCACATGCCCTTCTCCCATGCCTCCTCTGGATCATCCAGATGGTCAGTGGTGAACTTCAAACAGGCCTGGACATGTGCTGGCTTGAGCAGGGGGACCTTACTAATGTAATCTTTGTGACTGTGGTCCCAGCTCTCTTCAGGTCATTGACCAGGTCCTCCTGTGTAGTTCTGAGCTTTCTCAGAATCATCCTTACCCCACAAAGTGAGATCTTGCATGGAATCCCAGACCGAGGGAGATTGACAGTCATCTTGTGTTTCTTCCACTTTCTAATAAATAATCATAACAGTTGTTGTCTTCTACCAAGCTGCTTGCCTGTTGTCCTGTAGTCCATCCCAGCCTTGTGCAGGTCTACAGTTTTGTCCCTGGTGTCCTTAGACAGCTCTTTGGTCTTGGCTATGGTGGACAGGTTGGAGTGTGATTGATTGAGTGTGTGAACAGGTGTCTTTTATACAGGTAACAAGTTCAAACAGGTGCAGTTAATGCAGGTAAAGAGTGCAGAATAAGAGGGCTAATTAAAGAAAAATTAACAGGTCTGTGAGAGCCAGAATTCTTGCTGGTTGGTAAGTGTTCAAATACTTTTTTGCAGCAGTAACATACAAATAAATTATTAAAAAATCAAACATTGTGATTTCCGGATTATTTATTTATTTATTTAGATTATTTCTCTCACAGTGGACATGCACCTAAGTTGAAAATTTCAGACCCCTCCGTGATTTCTAAGTGGGAGAACTTGCAAAATCGCAGGGTGTTCAAATACTTATTTTCCTCACTGTAGGTGTCTTTTATACCAAGATACCGAGTTCCTGCCATTAATACAGGTAACAGGTGGAGGACAGAAGAGCTTCTTAAAGAAGAAGTTACAGGTCTGTGAGAGCCAGAAATCTTGCTTGTTTGTGGGTGACCAAATACTTATTTTCCACCATAATTTACAAATAAATTATTTTAAAATCCTACAATGTGATTTTCTGGAATTTTTTTTTTTGTCATTTTGTCTCTCACAGTTGAAGTGTACCTATGTTGAAAATTACAGACCTCTCTCATCTTTCTAAGTAGGAGAACTTACTTTTTACCCAACTGTATGGCACACATAAAAAGTTAACGTAGATCAACTGTTGTATTTTACTACAAAATCTGAATGTGATGTGAAATTTTAACATGATTTCCTTCAACAATCATAAAGCGAGCGAAGAATAGCGAAGTATGAGGTGCACAGTACATTCATATGAAAGCAGAGGATCATGTAAGCAAATGTTTTTTACTTTACATACATTCAACACAAAATGAAAACGTTCTATCATGCTATAGATTTACAAATACAATATTGATTGAATACATGCGCATGTATACAATTTTTTTTATTTATCTTTTTATGAATTTTGTTGCTGTTTCAGATTTTAGCAAAAATTGCATGACATAGTGGAAATCCAGAGATCTTGTGTGTCGTAGCCAAAAAAAAAGTAGAAGCATGGACATCACAATTCACCGTATGGCAGCAGTAGGTTTGTAGTAGTACTTTCACACATTGTTCATGCGTTAGTGCGTAACATAAACAAGTGAGTTATTTTTGTGGTCTGTATGTTGCTTTTATGTAGCCTAACGCATTGCGAAGCACTTTGACATGTCTTGTACACATGCATTTATTTGTAGTTTTATTATGGTATGAAAACTTATTTCCACCATTTCATGTTTGTTCTGTCTGAAGTTGTGACGTGGTGGAAATCCAGAGAGATCTTGCGTGTTGTAACCACAGAAAGTAAAATAATGCTCACAATAATTCAGCATATGCTGCTACTGGGTTAGTTGTAGTAGTACTAGTACTGCAATACATTGGTCATACGTTATTGTTACTAATAAATTCTGTGGTAGTCACTCCAAAGTATTGAAGCGCTGTTGCACACAACACAAACGAGTGTTTTTTTCCACCATCTCATGTTTGTTCTGTCTGAAGTCAAAAATCTGCCAATCTGCCATCCACCAGGGTACGGGTTATGTTTCCTCTTCGTGGTTGCAACTCCTGTGCTCAGGTCAAAGCTGTCCAAGTTGGCCAGCCCATCAGAACAAGGTCAGCCCACACAGAATGTGCACGCAATTTTTTAAACCTGAAATGAATCAACTCTCATCTCAACTTTGTAAACGTGTACCAAAACTGCTAGTGATGCAAAGATCATTAACGCACACTGACGATCTCTTTCCCAGGCGCCCTGTTTGCCTCTGTGTCCTGTATTGAAGCCTTGTGTTTTATTCTGGGCAGCGCCATCTTCAGCTCGCTCTATCCAGCCACGCTGCACTTCATGAAGGGCTTCCCCTTCCTGTTTGCCGCCATCGTCCTCTTCATCCCTGCTGGAATCATTGGGTGAGTCTGGTCTTCTTAGTTAATTGTTCATCTGTGTTTTGCTGTATCTGTCTTAATCTTGATGCCATTATTTACAACATCCACCTTTTTGCAGATGTAATGGAGCAGTTTGGGCCACATATAACACCCAGTGCAAAGCAGCACACAGTGTCATTCCTAGCATACAACTGATAGTTATGATTTTAAAACCCAGCACCCACGCCATGTTAAGGTCCAGTAGAATTACGGCCGTTTGTGTGCCCAGATAAGGTGTGGTATGAATATTGCTTGATAGTATTTGCCCCATAGAAGAACTAAAACCTGTTCAAAAGTCAGGCACAGAGTTGTTCTGGTATTTTCATGGCAAATGTTAAGATGTGCCTTACATAAGCAGGTTCATGATGCACATACTCCATTTGTTATGTGCAGTGAAACAAGTGAAAACAATTATTCAGTGAAATAAAAGTCAACACTAACAAAAGGTTTTGCCAAAATCATGCACTTTGGGTCAGAGGTGTCAAATCCAGCTTCATAAAGTAAAAAACACCCATGTGTTGCATCTACCTGTGCACCTAAAACAGGTGATGTCAATAATTAGCTCATCCACCTGCCTGAAGAGCTGAACTAATTACAGTCAGGTGGTTTATTGGGAAGATGGAACAAATATGTGGCTGGACTTTTACTTTCTGAAGCTCGATTTGACAACTCTGCTTTGGGTTAAAAACATAAAACTTGGTGTGATTATTCCTGGATATGCTCTTAACATTTTCTGATATGGAACCCCTGCCAAAGCTCCCCCTGGTGGCCAAACCATGGCCAACAATATTAAAATTCACTTGGAAATCCATGTTTTATCGCATTTCTGTCATTCACTTGTCAAAACACAGCTGATCTGCGCCAACTGTTTGGTCCGTTGCTATGGTGACGACCAGAGCGGAGTGATTATTACAGTGATTTAACTCGCCGAACTACGTGTGCGTATATACAAAAATAATGCACGCCAGTTAGACATGGAATTCTCAGTGACTGTGGTATAAATATATATATATTAGGGGTGGGTAAACATAAAAAAATCTTAATCGCATTAACTCAATGACTTTCTGTGATTAATCATGATTAATCGCATGGTATATGTGAAGCACAAAAATGAATTCAAAAGCCGCTTAAAAGCACAGTTTTATTTCAAAATGTAAATGAATGTTGCATTTGAAAATGTAAATTTCAACTGAAACACTCTAATGAAATCAAATATAAAACCACTGGCAGGTAATTTGTTATCCTGTTTCATATCAAAATGAGAATCTGTAAAAATAAATAAATAAAAAACAGTAACCATTGAGGTGGTACCTGAGACTTGTATAGCTTTGGTGAAACGCAAATTCTGCCTTGCAATGATTACAGATAACTTTGCTTTTCTCCAATGCGCCATCCTCAGGGCTGCATCCAGAGTGAAAATCTGACAGATGCATTTTTGCCCAATGATAAAATAAAAATCATACGCGTCTTATTCAATCTTAATTCTTTTATTCGTGTGCAACATACACTGTCACACTTTTTACTTTTTACAACCCCTGGCAAAAATTATGGAATCACCGGCCTCGGAGGATGTTTATTCAGTTGTTTAATTTTGTAGAAAAAAAGCAGATCACAGACATGACACAAAACTAAAGTCATTTCAAATGGCAACTTTCTGGCTTTAAGAAACACTATAAGAAATCAGGAAAAATAATTGTGGCAGTCAGTAACGGTTACTTTTTTAGACCAAGCAGAGGGAAAAAAATATGGAATCACTCAATTCTGAGGAAAAAATTATGGAATCATGAAAAACAAAAGAACGCTCCAACACATCACTAGTATTTTGTTGCACCACCTCTGGCTTTTATAACAGCTTGCAGTCTCTGAGGCATGGACTTAATGAGTGACAAACAGTACTCTTCATCAATCTGGCTCCAACTTTCTTTGATTGCTGTTGCCATATCAGCTTTGCAGGTTGGAGCCTTGTCATGTACCATTTTCTTCAACTTCCACCAAAGATTTTCAATTGGATTAAGATCCGGACTATTTGCAGGCCATGACATTGACCCTATGTGTCTTTTTGCAAGGAATGTTTTTGCAGTTTTTGCTCTATGGCAAGATGCATTATCATCTTGAAAAATGATTTCATCATCCCCAAACATCCTTTCAATTGATGGGATAAGAAAAGTGTCCAAAATATCAGCGTAAACTTGTGCATTTATTGATGATGTAATGACAGCCATCTCCCCAGTGCCTTTACCTGACTGCAGCCCCATCATCAATGACTGTGGAAATTTACATGTTCTCTTCAGGCAGTCATCTTTATAAATCTCATTGGAACGGCATCAAACAAAAGTTCCAGCATCATCACCTTGCCCAATGCAGATTCGAGATTCATCACTGAATATGACTTTCATCCAGTCATCCACAGTCCACGATTGCTTTTCCTTAGCCCAGTGATTCTCAACCGGGGTGCCGCGGCACCCTAGGGTGCCGTGATCGATCGTCAGGGGTGCCGTGGGTATTTTTCATATTCGCGATTATTTTTCATATTCGCGATTACCGTGAATTATTTATTTTATCCACAAAGCATAAAACGACTCAGAATCTGATGTCATTGTGCTGCAGCCTCGCTCTCGTCTTAAGGCGGGACAATAACAAGGAGGCTGACGGCCGATTAAAACAGTGCCGTCTTCTTCAAAAGCCGTCTAAAATGCGGAGCTGTCGGTGTGTGTGTCTGTGCCTGTGTGTGCGCGCGCGCGCGGAGTTAACAGGCTGCAGACTGCGAGGGAGTGGGTGGGTGAGGGAGGGGAGGGGGGGGGTGAGGGAGATTCCTGAATGCAGGCGCGACACGTTCAGTGCGCAGCGAGCGCGGAGCAGAGTATTTTAACCCAAGTGAACGTTAACAAAACGGAAACATGAAGCTGCCTTTACTTCTCTCTGAACTTTCTCTAAAGGTGTGATTCTGCCGTTACCGTCCTGTTCACACCATGTGCGCGTCATATGCTGAATTTATGAGATCATGAGATGAAATAAACGGTCAAATATATTTAAAAACATATTTAAAAAATGAGAATATATGAATGAACTGAGAGCCACAAAAAAAAAAATGTTCAGACGCACAGATCACAAAAAGCAGGTGAGAACTCTGAACTTTAACAGCTGTTATTTTCCAAAGGTATTTATTTGTTCAATCTTAAGCTTAATGCAGTGTTGAAGCACAAAACGTGACTGATGAGGAGAAACAATTTCATAAATGCAACAGAAACAACCACAAATCAGAAAAAGTTGGGACTGTATGTAAAATGAAGATAAAAATAAAAATGTTGCACCATTCCCAGTTTCTCCACTCACAGAAGCCAAACGTTCTTCCAGAGTTGTGTAATTATACTACAATAGTAGAATATAAAGAAGGGGAAAAAAGAAAAAAAAAATAGACAATATATTTGTCAATCGCAATTATTTGTCTGACAATTAATCGTCTCCAGAAATTCCTAATCGTGACAGCCCTACTTGAGATCAGAGCGCAAAATGCTTGAGGATTTTCGAAATGCGGTGTTTTCTGTATCGATTTTCTATTGCGATAATTGGGTTTTGCGCAAAACCAGAGGTAATAGCATTATAATATTATTTTAGTTGGTGGTGTGCCGCAGGATTTTGTAAATATAAAAAGGATGCCGCGGCTCAAAAAAGGTTGAAAAACACTGCCTTAGCCCATTGTAACCTTGTTTTTTCTGTTTAGGTGTTAATGATGGCTTTCGTTTAGCTTTTTTGTATGTAAATCCCATTTCCTTTAGGCGGTTTCTTACAGTTCAGTCACAGACGTTGACTCCAGTTTCCTCCCATTCGTTCCTCATTTGTTTTGTTGTGCATTTTCGATTTTTGGGACATATTGCTTTAAGTTTTCTGTCTTGACACTTTGATGTCTTCCTTGGTCTACCAGTATGTTTGCCTTTAACAGCCTTCCCATGTTGTTTGTATTTGGTCCACAAATTTTTCATGATTCCATAATTTTTTCCTCAGAATTGAGTGATTCCATATTTTTTTCCCTCTGCTTGGTCTAAAAAAGTAACCGTTACTGACTGCCACAATTATTTTTCCTGATTTCTTATAGTGTTTCTTAAAGCCAGAAAGTTGCCATTTGAAATTACTTTAGTTTTGTGTCATGTCTGTGATCTGCTTTTTTTCTACAAAATTAAACATCTGAATGAACATCCTCCGAGGCCGGTGATTCCATAATTTTTGCCAGGGGTTGTATGTATTTATTATACTTCATGGACCATAGTGAACACTTATTTGTATAAATATGATGTCCTAAAAAAACAACACTACGAGTATAACAAAAATTGACTGTAAACAGGATCAAATTTATTGCCCAAATCTTTCAATTATACCTGAATCTATATATGATTTTTTTTCAATTGATAAAATCAATAAAAATTTGACTGCATATATTCTTAATAATAATATATTGAGATACAGACAGTTCACAGAAGACATTTTCCATTGATACAATCAAAATTAGAAACAGTCCAGCAGGTAACAGTACAAAAACAATAACAATCGTATTCATGTCCATGACTAAATATACTAAAACAAATACGTCACAATTGCACACAATTTGATATGTGTACAACTGTGATGTGTTTGTTTTAGTATATTTAGATTTTGTTGTGATTTGGCACTTTATAAGCCGATTAAATTGAACTGAAATTGATCATTTTATTGAGTCTTAAAGTAAATAAATATGAAATTGGTCACTGGATCCTTAAACTTTGGACATAATAAACTCTACATGGTGGATCCTTGGTCTCTGGACATAAATAGGAATAAACAAAATCTGTAGTTTTTGTCAAAAGCATTTCCTTTCAGACATTATTGGCATAAATGTCCTTCCATATATCTGAGCTGAGCTCTTACAGCTGCTGTGCTTCACTTCAGGGTGTAATTTGAAAAGAAAACACAGCACGTTTCATTTTGGGAGGAAAAAAACATTTTAGTCGATTGTAGTTTCTTGTCTGTATTACAAGTTTGGAAAGAGGTGTCATTTTATTTAAAGCGGCGATTCATTTTGAAGTTATTATTTCCGACCGGACTCTGTCTCAGCCGCGCAGCGTTTCGAGCTGTGTGAACGGAACGGAGGACGATTCTCTTTTCTTGACAGCAACAAGACAAGAGTCCCACTTAATGACTTTAATCCACACAAAAGTGACTGACGACATTTTAATGGCTTTGAGAGGGGTTAAGAAGTGGACTTGCCGAAGAGCAGTGAATCAAAGAACCAAAGAGCTACTGGATCGAAGCATTGGTTCAATGGTTCATGGTTTCAAAGTGGAGCCGCGCTGCAGAAACGGTTGATTACTGACCCGCTGCAGACCAGAGTGGGGTTAACTTACTCAGATGTAACCCAGGGTCAACCTCTTAAACCGGGGTTGGCAAAACCTGGTGTTCTCAAGTGGTGTTAATCGGTACTACGACGCTGAATAAGATGTTGATTTGTTGAACCTGTGTTAACCTAAGTGGAGTTTATGCGCGTCCACATAAAAGGGTCGGGTTGCAGCGCACGTCACCATTTTTCAATGATGGCGCGGTCACCTTACTTTACCGAAAAAGAATGCGCGATTATTTTGTGGAGCTACGAGGAATTTAAATTAACGTTAAGGGGGAAATCGAACACATCGTCTGCCAATAAAGCAAGACAGGCTTGTTGGCAACGTATTGCTGATCGGGTAAATGCGTAAATACAATTCAGTTGTTCTCCAAATCTGTTACAGATGATTAACCTGTGGAATGTCTGATATGTGTAAAAAAAAATGACCCTCTTTCATTAATTACGCCCAGATGCAACACGATTCAGAAGTGGGCATAGGCCTACTAATAAATGTTAGGTTAATTTAATGTTTCCTAAATAGGCTACCTTGACTGTATGATTGCTATTCCTAATCCTGTCAATATTTCAGATGCAATAGCAGTGCCAAATGCACCTGGCGGCAGGTGAAGATGAAATATAAAAACATCCTTCAGAACGGTAGGTTTATATTCATAGCTTGATAAGCCCCACTTCGCCTAATTAATGGACATGCATTAGACCTAATTTGATATTAGTAATTACCCACGATTGCATAAAACCCTTCTTTGATTTGCATTGTGGATAAATGGCCAGGGAAAATGACAAATGCAAGTACTACCTTGCGAATCTCAGATGTTCAGCATCACCGATGGAATACATAAATTGTCCACTGGCAAAATAGGCACAAGGCACATTATCTGCACGATCGTCGGGGCATTGCTACACTGTAAAAAATGACTTGTTTTTACAGGAAAACGCTGGCAGCTGTGGTTACCAGGGAATTCCTGTAAAACATACAGCAGCACAGTAGATAACGTTACAGACATAATATGTATATGGATTTACAGTGAATGAACCACGGCTGACTCACATTAAAGGAACTGTTAAATCTACAAACAAGAGCTCTCTTTTTTTGTACATTTAACTGCTGTATTTTTTACAGGAATTCCCCTGACCACAGCTGCCAGTGTTTTCCTGTAAAAACAGTCTTTTTTTACAGTGTACGATGGGCGATGTTACAGACTTCTGGCCCGATCAGCTGACAAAGATAACGAATTCCCTCGGCAGAGAATCAATATCTTTCATAGAGAATATCGTCCGGGTACGTCAGCGGATTCTGGCGGTCTTTAAAAACCCTCGCCCTGCGTAGAGAGCCCCTCACAATTTGTGCTACAATATCAAATGGATCATCCAGGTAGGCCGGCATTGCCTTGGCGTGATTGAAGGTGGATGGACGGTACTTATAAAGGGAGTGGTTAAGCGAAAACCTCAAGCTAACCTAGAACATAACCTGCTCGGAGCAGGTTTGCCGCACGGCGTAAGTTGCCGTGGCAGCATACCTCGGCCTATCCACCTTTCGTAGTACGGGTTAGCCGGAAAGTTACTCCACACATCATCAACTTACTCCCGAAGTTACCCTGATAAGCCAGTAGCCCCGCTTCGTAGTACAGGCCACAAACCCTGAATATCCGACTTTATTTGTACGTCGTATGACTCTGAAACTCGGAAAAAATCTGTATAATTTATGGACTATAGGTTGACATGAAAACCACCGAAAAGCTGTGTTCACCGCGGGGACACGTTCAGCACTATTCAGGATTATTCATGTTTTTTTTTACCGATGACGAATGATGCGTAAAAAAAAATTTGACCAATGCAGCTGCATCGGTCCAAACCGGTCTGGATCCGGGCCTGATCCTGTAGAACTTTGTACCGAAAATGTCCATTCAAAAGTATGGCGTCTTTCTGCATTTTGTTTTGTTGTGCATTGCATAGCCTGTACTTTTCTCGATCCTCGTGTCGTTTTCTGTGTGAACGCAGCTATCAGCAGGAAGCAGCAGTATAAACTCGCTCCTGACTGACGCTTTCAAAATAAAAGGCAACAAACAGTCATAAAAGGCTAAAAAAAAAAAAAAAAAAAAAAAACCCTGCAGCGTTAAGGGGAGGAACAAAATTGTCGGCGATAATGACCTCAATAATTAACGCAACGTTAGCGCGTTAACGTTGCCCAGCCCTAATATATATATATATATATATATATATATATATATATACACACACACAAATGATGAATGTTTATGAGTTCAATGGTACAAATATTTCATGAGGTGAAAGCTGGCACATACATTCAATGAGGTGAAGCTGAGTTGAATGGTTTGTTCCAGCTTTCACTGAATTAAATATTCGTTCCATTGAAAGAATGTAAAAACATTCATTATTTGTTTTATATAACGGCTAAAATAGATCCTTGTCATTTGTTATTTTATTCATTTATAAACAGAAAAGGGACTTACATTTTGGTGTTCCACTGCTGCTAATGGCCCACTCACATGGCACACGACAATTACTGAATGAAGGGAAAAAGTAAAAAACGTCGCAATTCGTTGAAAAAAGGTGGACGAAAGAGCTTTTATCACCGAACAGTCTGCGAAGCAAGAGCGCAAAAGGGACAAAAGAGGAAATTAACAAAACCGAAGCTCACGATCTCGACGAAACGCGCCTGGAGCCACAGCTGGAGCAGTGTGTGTCTGCTCCAGCACTCGGTGCTGGGACGGAGCTCATAGCGCCTGAGTCCTGGAGAAACTGCAAACAGAATCTGTGGAGATCTGTGTGCATGTAGATGGACCACCTGCTCTGGTTCCTTGTCAGAACAAAAGAGGGATCATCTCCATCATCATCAGAATCCACACTGTCTGTTGACACGCTGTGCGCTCCGTCGTGCTCCAATTAAAAAAAGAAAAAAGGTGTGCTGTGGTCACTGCTGTATCACAGTATTATGTTCTAAGCCATATATATATTGATTTATAACAGAAAACTGTCAAAAGGGAGAATAAATATAAATATAAGTGTAAAGATGATTGAATATATCAGAGCAGTAAATTAATCAGTGCGTGTGAACGCACACATTGACTTGCGGTTATTTCCACCAGCTGATCACTGATCCACAACGTGAGTTCTTCCTTCCAGAACAGCGCTTTATATCATCATTTTGATTATCTACCTGTTGCCACATGTACAGAAGGAATGGATTGTCATTCCTACACTCATATTGTTATATTTAATACAAAATAATAAGCGCACACAGGAACTCCTGCTCCCGCTGATGCTGCATTCATGTACCGTCGGAAATTACACAACTTTTTCGTTGTTTCAAATTCAACAGTTGCTTGTGGCAAAATAATTAATTATATCAATCAATCAATCAATTTTATTTATATAGCGCCAAATCACAACAAACAGTTGCCCCAAGGCGCTTTATATTGTAAGGCAAGGCCATACAATAATTACGTAAAAACCCCAACGGTCAAAACGAGCACAGAACTCCCTTTTAACAGGAAGAAAGCTCCAGCAGAACCAGGCTCAGGGAGGGGCAGTCTTCTGCTGGGACTGATTGGGGCTGAGGGAGAGAACCAGGAAAAAGACATGCTGTGGAGGGGAGCAGAGATCAATCACTAATGATTAAATGCAGAGTGGTGCATACAGAGCAAAAAGAGAAAGAAACACTCAGTGCATCATGGGAACCCCCCAGCAGTCTAAGTCTATAGCAGCATAACTAAGGGATGGTTCAGGGTCACCTGATCCAGCCCTAACTATAAGCTTTAGCAAAAAGGAAAGTTTTAAGCCTAATCTTAAAAGTAGAGAGGGTGTCTGTCTCCCTGATCTGAATTGGGAGCTGGTTCCACAGGAGAGGAGCCTGAAAGCTGAAGGCTCTGCCTCACATTCTACTCTTACAAACCCTAGGAACTACAAGTAAGCCTGCAGTCTGAGAGCGAAGCGCTCTGTTGGGGTGATATGGTACTATGAGGTCCCTAAGATAAGATGGGACCTGATTATTCAAAACCTTATAAGTAAGAAGAAGAATTTTAAATTCTATTCTAGAATTAACAGGAAGCCAATGAAGAGAGGCCAATATGGGTGAGATATGCTCTCTCCTTCTAGTCCCCGTTAGTACTCTAGCTGCAGCATTTTGAATTAACTGAAGGCTTTTCAGGGAACTTTTAGGACAACCTGATAATAATGAATTACAATAGTCCAGCCTAGAGGAAATAAATGCATGAATTAGTTTTTCAGCATCACTCTGAGACAAGACCTTTCTAATTTTAGAGATATTGCGTAAATGCAAAAAAGCAGTCCTACATATTTGTTTAATATGCACTTTGAATGACATATCCTGATCAAAAATGACTCCAAGATTTCTCACAGTATTACTAGAGGTCAGGGTAATGCCATCCAAAGTAAGGATCTGGTTAGACACCATGTTTCTAAGATTTGTGGGGCCAAGTACAATAACTTCAGTTTTATCTGAGTTTAAAAGCAGGAAATTAGAGGTCATCCATGTCTTTATGTCTGTAAGACAATCCTGCAGTTTAGCTAATTGGTGTGTGTCCTCTGGCTTCATGGATAGATAAAGCTGGGTATCATCTGCATAACAATGAAAATTTAAGCAATGCCGTCTAATAATACTGCCTAAGGGAAGCATGTATAAAGTGAATAAAATTGGTCCTAGCACAGAACCTTGTGGAACTCCATAATTAACCTTAGTCTGTGAAGAAGATTCCCCATTTACATGAACAAATTGTAATCTATTAGATAAATATGATTCAAACCACTGCAGCGCAGTGCCTTTAATACCTATGGCATGCTCTAATCTCTGTAATAAAATTTTATGGTCAACAGTATCAAAAGCAGCACTGAGGTCTAACAGAACAAGCACAGAGATGAGTCCACTGTCTGAGGCCATAAGAAGATCATTTGTAACCTTCACTAATGCTGTTTCTGTACTATGATGAATTCTAAAACCTGACTGAAACTCTTCAAATAGACCATTCCTCTGCAGATGATCAGTTAGCTGTTTTACAACTACCCTTTCAAGAATTTTTGAGAGAAGGAAGGTTGGAGATTGGCCTATAATTAGCTAAGATAGCTGGGTCAAGTGATGGCTTTTTAAGTAATGGTTTAATTACTGCCACCTTAAAAGCCTGTGGTACATAGCCAACTAATAAAGATAGATTGATCATATTTAAGATCGAAGCATTAAATAATGGTAGGGCTTCGTTGAGCAGCCTGGTAGGAATGGGGTCTAATAGACATGTTGATGGTTTGGATGAAGTAACTAATGAAAATAACTCAGACAGAACAATCTGAGAGAATGAGTCTAACGAAATACCGGCATCACTGAAAGCAGCCAAAGATAACGATACGTCTTTGGGATGGTTATGAGTAATTTTTTCTCTAATAGTTAAAATTTTATTAGCAAAGAAAGTCATGAAGTCATTACTAGTTAAAGTTAAAGGAATACTCGGCTCAATAGAGCTCTGACTCTTTGTCAGCCTGGCTACAGTGCTGAAAAGAAACCTGGGGTTGTTCTTATTTTCTTCAATTAGTGATGAGTAGTAAGATGTCCTAGCTTTACGGAGGGCTTTTTTATAGAGCAACAGACTCTTTTTCCAGGCTAAGTGAAGATCTTCTAAATTAGTGAGATGCCATTTCCTCTCCACACAAGAGATTAATTCTGGCCTATGTAATGTGCCTGAGCACATTGAAGCTGCCCCCCCACACAGATAAAAAAATCCAAGCAAGCAGGCTGAGTTTGCCCTGTAATTTCCGACGGTACATGAACGCAGCAGCAGCCTCAGCGCTCACAAACCGGCTTCTGCACTGTGTGAAAACGTTCAGCTGCTCCAATGAAGTCAAATTAAACAATAACGTGAGAAAAACTAAACAAACGATTAAAAAGCATCAAGAACGACAGCAAAATGAGACACAGACAAACTGAGGTTTTCGTTGCCCTTCGTTCAAACTTTTCAACAGTTTAAAAATCCAGTGCCAGCTACAGGAACGAAGCTGCGCAAAGGTTAAACGATGCCAACGACAGTCAACGAAAGTCCAGATTTCTTGTTTCGTCAGGGCGTCGTCACCCTTCGTTAAGTGCCGTGTGACTGGGCCATAAAGTCCAAATGGTAAAGTGTAGTGCAGTGATGCTGTGCACTGACTTCGGACTTGCATAAAAAAAAGAAAAAAAAAAAGACTTTGTGTAGTTCCTCAGTCCAGCCAAAAATCACGTCAGTGTTTCATGTGAACAGCTCTTCATGCATCCAGGCAGCTTGAGTGGTCCTTGAGTGGTCCAGCCAGAGCCCAGACCTGAATCCAGTTGAACATTTCTGGAGAGATCTGAAAATGTCTGTGCACTGATGCTCCCCATCCAACCTGATGGAGCTACAGAGGCGCTGCAAAGAGGAATGAGCAAAAACTGCCCAGATAGGTGCACCAAGCTTGTGGCATCATATTCAAGAAGACTTGAGGTTGTAATTGCTGCCAAAGGTCCATCAACAAAGTATTGAGCAAAGGGTGTGAATACTTATGTACGTATTTTATAAGTTTATGTTTTAATAAATTTGCAAAAAAAACTTTTTAAATGTTGTCATTATGGGGTGTTGTGAGAAAAATTTTGATGGGAAAAATGAGTTTACGCCATTTTTGAATCAGGTAACATAACAAAATGTGGAAAAAGAGAAGCACTGTGAATACTTTCTGGATGCACTATAATTATGTTTTGAGTCGGCTTAACGATATAGCGTGTTGTACACTGTTGTAAAAAGCTGTCTGGCTGCCAACAAATGTCTGTTAAACCTGACACTGAGTAGCTGTGGGGTTTTTCCCATCTTTTTCTAGCACTCTGCAATGCATAGACCAGAGGCGAGAACAGAGGCTCCACAGCAACCTGACCTAAAGACGAAGAAAAAGCAGGAGCCCATCAGACAAAGGTTCATCCTGTTAGTATGTTGACATGAGAAACCCATCATGTCCATCTGTGACACCGGAGGAGAATTCTGATTTTAACACAAGGTTTTTTATTCTATCACTCCAGAAGAATGAAGACCAAAGAAACTGTTTTAGATAAATGGAAACCTTTTTTAATTTAACATGCGATTGTCAGGTTTTACAGAGGCTGTAATGAAGCAAAGCCTCAGCTTGATTTTTACAATTTGATGCATTTTGATAATAACGGCACACCGATGCCAGAGAGCGATCCTTATATTATCATTTTAGTAACCATAACAAGCAACAGGGGCCTTAGTGGCCACCATAACCGTGATTAGTGAACAAGAAGAAGAAAAAAAAATAATATTTCAATTATTTATTGGTTGAAATAAAAGTATTAATAAATGAAATAGTTTTGGCTGTGTTGAATGTTTGGTCTCCAAAATAAAGGTCAAACAAGGTCGACATCCATTGGATTCTATGACTTGTGACATATGTTACCCTGTAACGTGATAAGTAAGCATGACAGATGGTGCAAACTATTCCTTTTTAGAACCATGATAACCCAAACAATAATTGGCATCTTTTTTTTTTTTTTTTTTACTGAAATTGGAGCAACTTTAACTTTTGACCCCTGTACAAATTGAAAGTGACCTTTGTCACCATTTGTGTTTTTACCCCGTAAAACTATATGGATGGGCCTAGTGGGGAAAAAAATAATACATTTTATCTTACTGCTCTACTTCAGAGAGGTTTGGTGCCTGCTTTCCACTGATTTGACACAATGGCACACTTTCTTTAACTTGCCATTAAACCTTTGCTTTGTTTGCTTTGTTGAAGCCCTGTCAGGTTCCTTAGGGCCCCTTCACACACAGTGTGAAGTCAGGTCGAAGTGCCCACAAAGCAGGAATTGTGCAAAGTGTGTTAAATCGTCCCTGCCTGGAGCGCCTCATACACCTGTTGCTACAACTATCTGCACACACCAGTGGCATTTTTTTTTTTTTTTTTTTTTTTTTTTTTTATTCCACATCAGCTGTGTGATGTGGTTCCACAGGTACCAGCTGGTTTTTGTTTTATTTATTCCACATCAGTGGTGTGATGTGGTTCCACAGGTACCAGCAGGTTTTTGTTTTATTTAATCCACATCAGTGGTGTGATGTGGTTCCACAGGTACCAGCAGGTTTTTGTTTTATTTAATCCACATCAGTGGTGTGATGTGGTTCCACAGGTACCAGCAGGTTTTTGTTTTATTTATTCCACATCAGTGGTGTGATGTGGTTCCACAGGTACCAGCTGGTTTTTGTTTTATTTATTCCACATCAGTGGTGTGATGTGGTTCCACAGGTACCAGCAGGTTTTTGTTTTATTTAATCCACATCAGTGGTGTGATGTGGTTCCACAGGTACCAGCAGGTTTTTGTTTTATTTAATCCACATCAGTGGTGTGATGTGGTTCCACAGGTACCAGCAGGTTTTTGTTTTATTTAATCCACATCAGTGGTGTGATGTGGTTCCACAGGTACCAGCAGGTTTTTGTTTTATTTAATCCACATCAGTGGTGTGATGTGGTTCCACAGGTACCAGCAGGTTTTTGTTTTATTTATTCCACATCAGTGGTGTGATGTGGTTCCACAGGTACCAGCTGGTTTTTGTTTTATTTATTCCACATCAGTGGTGTGATGTGGTTCCACAGGTACCAGCAGGTTTTTGTTTTATTTAATCCACATCAGTGGTGTGATGTGGTTCCACAGGTACCAGCAGGTTTTTGTTTTATTTATTCCACATCAGTGGTGTGATGTGGTTCCACAGGTACCAGCTGGTTTTTGTTTTATTTATTCCACATCAGTGGTGTGATGTGGTTCCACAGGTACCAGCAGGTTTTTGTTTTATTTAATCCACATCAGTGGTGTGATGTGGTTCCACAGGTACCAGCAGGTTTTTGTTTTATTTAATCCACATCAGTGGTGTGATGTGGTTCCACAGGTACCAGCAGGTTTTTGTTTTATTTATTCCACATCAGTGGTGTGATGTGGTTCCACAGGTACCAGCAGGTTTTTGTTTTATTTAATCCACATCAGTGGTGTGATGTGGTTCCACAGGTACCAGCAGGTTTTTGTTTTATTTATTCCACATCCGTGGTGTGATGTGGTTCCACAGGTACCAGCTGGTTTTTGTTTTATTTAATCCACATCAGTGGTGTGATGTGGTTCCACAGGTACCAGCTGGTTTTTGTTTTATTTATTCCACATCAGTGGTGTGATGTGGTTCCACAGGTACCAGCTGGTTTTTGTTTTATTTAATCCACATCAGTGGTGTGATGTGGTTCCACAGGTACCAGCAGGTTTTTGTTTTATTTATTCCACATCAGTGGTGTGATGTGGTTCCACAGGTACCAGCTGGTTTTTGTTTTATTTAATCCACATCAGTGGTGTGATGTGGTTCCACAGGTACCAGCTGGTTTTTATGTTTTATTTATTCCACATCAGTGGTGTGATGTGGTGCACCTCGCACTGGGTTCTTGCTGGAAAGACCGTCGCGTGCATGAACCCTCGCACCAGGATCGTGCACACCTGCCCGTCTGCACAATGTTTCATGGTGCGCTAATTCGAACTGTTTTGCCGTATTCGACCAAACTTCGCACTATGTGTGAAGGGGCCTTTATGCACTCCGGATTTCAAAGATGAGCGATGACACTGAATGGTTTATAGCTTCTTTTTCCCAAAGCTCAAGTGCTTTGCACCCTGCATTTTATTTTGCTCTCAGATTACTCAAGGCAAAAATGAGTAAGACACACCCCAACTGTACTGGCACTATCTATGCGTTTTGCGCCAAAGGTCATCAAGATAAAGCCAGATCGTGGTATCTGCCGGAAACAGATTTCATCCACCGTTCGTTTGTCAGTAGACAGAACAGATCCAATTTTTTTTTAGAACTTATATTTTTTTTATTAGTATTTAGAAACAACAGAGCAATCAAATCCATTTGTACAGATCACAGCAATCACACACACACAATATGCGATATAATTTTTTTACATTACAACTCTGTAAAGGCACTTTCTGTAATCAAATCAGAATCACATGAACATAATCTCAAAAGGACTCCATCGGAGCTTAAAAATGTATGTTTCAAGTCTTAGAGAAAAGGTTATTTTTTCCATCTGATAAACGTCTGTTACTTTTTGAATCCAAAAATTAAGAGATGGTGGTTCCAGCCAGTTCATTGTGATACATTTCAGAGCTACTGTAAAAAGAATGTTCAGTAAATATGACTCAGCTCGTCCCTGTATACAAGCTGGGATGATACCAAGTAGAGCCACTGTCACATCCTTAGAAATCACTCTATGAAACATCTGGTTGACTGTCTTGAACCCCTCATCCCAAAAAAGTAGTAATTTCGGACACGTCCAAAAGAACAGATCCAATTTTGATTAAATTACTCAGCAACCCCATGTTTCTGTTTGGCCCAATTAAATGTTTCTCCTGAAATGCAGGTCATGTCTATGTTGACCACTGACCTGAATTAAATCACTCTCTGCTGTATTTTAGTGGGCTGAAAGAACAGATTTTAGGCTTAAAGGACTCAAAGACTCCAAGTTTCTACTTGATCCCATTAAACATTTTCCTATAAAACAAACAAAAACAAACAAAAACTGTAGTCTAAAAACACTTGTTTTGACCAAATAAAATCAGTGACCACTGAGGCTAAAAATTTAACTCCGTGGGCCAGGTAGGCCATCCACCCCCCCCCCCCCCCCCCCCCCCCCCCACACTTACTTTCCGCCATTGGGTTCAACTACTTCTTTGGACCTTCTAGAACACCAAAATCAGGTGCCACCATCGTCAAACTCATTTGGTCCTTCCCGTGGCAGCCATTTTCAAAATGGCCGCTACAAACTTGACTAAAGCCCAATAACCTATTTCTGGACCTCTTTTTTTTTTTTTTTTTTTACTGTTAATGACTTTTAAATCCATATTGGAGTGTAAGAGGGGTATTTTGGGGTTTGCTGGAAAAATGTGGTGTTTGGCGGCCGTACTGGATTTCAAAATGGCTGCCCAAAAATTAACAAATGCTCTATTTTGAGTATTAAGGCACATAGAGACATGATCTTGGTTTCTAAACATAGGTTTTCAGACCCAAGGAATCCATTGGTACCAACTAAAATGGTCTGCTGTCAGTGGCCATCTTGTATTTTCAAGATGGCTGCCTGTTAATTACATTTCATGGGCTACGTATTGTTATTTTAAACCATATAATCTTGATATAACAATGTTTCTGCATAGTTTATTAACATATCGCACTCTTATTACATCAGATGGTACCGGTATATGACTAAAGAGGAATAAAATACAGTACATACTAACAAATACAAATTTAGACAGTTTAAACATATTTACCATTGTTACTTAATGTTGTATGTAATACATAACTCTAATATGTAACACAACTCTAATATTACAATTCCATGTCATTCACAGTTTAGTTTTCATCCTTACTGTCACTCTCTTCTGGGATAATATAACTGTCACTCTTACATGAAATTACATCACTCGATATATACATTACTATTCAAAGCGTGTTATATGTGACACATCAACTCTAATATTCGAATACCCTTTCTTTCACAGTTTTTTTTTCATCATCACTGTCACTGTCTTCTGACAAAACATCACAGTCACTTTCATCTGAGATCACATCACTCCCTACTGCATCATCCTCATCAGAGCTGTAGTCATCATTGCTCTCTGCACCATCATCCTCTTGCGCCACATCATGGGGGATAAGAGGTCCTTCAAACCATAATGGTTGTAGTTTGCCATCCAAATATGTCCAGCCATGACCCTCTGTAGGCTTGGGGACTGAGGGTTGAGCAATGTGGGCTTGCTTCCAGATGGCTACCTGATAGTTTGCTCTTCTTATGTGTTGTATGAGAGCTTTCCTGCATGGAGGCAGTTGGCACAGGTCAATATGTCTGTCAACATTTATTGTTCCATCTGGGGCCCCACACTTTTCTTTCAAGTGGTCATGACGCAGCTCATCAACTGAGGTTAAATGTGTTTTGCCATACATGATACAGGTGAACTTCTCTATGTCTGCATATAGACTGTCTTTAACTTCCCAGTTGTCTCCAAGTTCATCAATACCATGGAACTCATGAGACCTCAACACTTGCTTGAGAGGCCTCACTTTGCCAATACTGTTGAAGGCACTTGTTGAGTCACGAGTGAAGGCATGGAGTCCCAACAGAGCTGTGCAAAGTGGTTGCCCATATGTGCCTGCAAGCTCGGTTACATCAATCAGTCTTTTATTGTCACCTGTACCTGTATCAAACAGCACTGTAATGGTCATCTTTGAAGCATGGTGAAGAAGAAGATGTCACTGTCAGGAGACCGTACACGTACTGTTTTGTACCCTTGATCTTGTGCATAGAGGCAGCAGAGTACAACCCTGGTGTCTGTCTCCTCTTGCGTGGAGTACAAGGAATTGATCTCTGTTCTGACTACTGAGCTGCCATCCTGGCTTTCTAAATGGAAGCAGTGGCCCTGTGTGACTACTAAAATACTCCTGTCAATCAGTTTTGGCCCGAAAGAATCATTTGACCATATTCCTGCCATTGTTTCGACAAGTTGCGTTTTATTGTCATCATTTTGCAGGAAGTTCTTCCAGTTTGCTGGACGTTTTGTCTTTGGGCCAGATATTATCAGTTTCTCACTTGAGCCTCTCCGGTCCCTTTCCTGGGTTTTCACAGAATCTTCAGCATACATGTCAGTGCTGAACAGAAAGTCAGTCACAGGCATAGTGTCAAACACTTTATGGGCAATCAGGCTGAAGTATTCTGGGATATTTGTCATTGAGTGGAATGTAGCATTGCCATCTTGAATAAGCAAGGTATTGTCAGATGCCAGACACCAAGATCATGTCTCCATGTGCCTTAATACTCAAAATAGAGCATTTGTTAATTTTTGGGCAGCCATTTTGAAATCCAATACGGCCGCCAAACACATTTTTCCAGCAAACCCCAAAATACCCCTCTTACACTCCAATATGGATTTAAAAGTCATTAACAGTAAAAAAAAAAAAAAAAAAAAAAAAAAAAAAAAAAAAAAAGAGGTCCAGAAATAGGTTATTGGGCATTAGTCAAGTTTGTAGCGGCCATTTTGAAAATGGCTGCCACGGGAAGGACCAAATGAGTTTGACAATGGTGGCACCTGATTTTGGTGTTCTAGAAGGTCCAAGGAAGTAGTTGAACCCAATGGCGGAGAGTAGTGTATTTGATTTTGGATTGGGCTTGTTTTCACACTTACCATGTTTGGACCATTTCAGTCAGACTGTGGTCTGTTTCCTCAGAGAGTTTGGCTCTTTTGGAACGGACTGGACTTTGGTGTGGACCAAACAAATGGGCCATGGTCCTTTTGAAAAAGTGGGACTCTGTTCAGTTACAAGGGTCCATGGTACGGTTCACCTGTGAAACTCAAAATGAAACAGCAGATATAAATTCTGTCTAGCTTATTTTGCTGCAAAAAGACACTGCAAAATGAGGTACAGGTTGTGAATTTATTACCCGAGGCCAAAATATGGCCATCAGGTATTGCGTAGACTTTGTGTCTGTCCGTCTGTTGGTGCTCACCATAAGTCTAGTCCTATTACTGCCAGGGCTTTCAGATTCACAAGGAACATTCTTGGGACACAGACCTTGGATAAGTTCAAAGATGGCTAACCTTGACCTATTTCAAGAGGTCAGAAGGTCACATTCTGTTTCCTATTTTTATGCTCATACGGCCAAGGATGTTTTAGCACTGAGTTATGTATTATTTTCCAAAGAACGCTGCACAAGTGTAAATATAATGCAATGCTAACATACCCTCGACCATATGAGCATTGTCTTCTTGATAATTTGCAATTGTTTAATTAATTATTAAGATCCTATTGTCTTATGTACAATTTGTACATGTTCAATAAAGCCCCTCTATCAATCAATCAATCAATCAATCAGTCATCCAAAGACACACAGATTAGGTGGATTAGAAACTTTAAATTGTCCATAGCTGTGTGTGCAGGTGTGAATGTGTTTGTTTGTCTATATGTGGCCCTGTGACAGACCGGCGTCCTGTCCAGGATGTACCCTGCCTCATGCTCCATGACTGCTGGGATAGGCCTCAGCCCCTGCCACCCTTAATTGGACTAAGCGGTTGAAGATGAGTGAGAAGATAAATAAAGTCCCATTTTGACCCTTGATCCTGATTAAATGAGCCCTCTCTGTAGTTCATACAGTGCATCCAGAAAGAATTCACAATGATTCACTTTTTCCATATTTTGTTATGTTACAGCCTTTTTTCAAAATGGATGAACTTCATTTTCTTCCTTAAAATTCTACACACGATACCCCAGCCCTTTTCGGTGGCTGCCCCCAAACATTGGAACAGTTTGCCTTTACATGTCAGAGCAGCTCCAACTCTAGAGACTTTTAAATCTGCTCTTAAAACTTACCTTTTTTTGCTTTGGCTTTTAATACAATACAATCATTGTATTCTGTTTTATTTACATTTCACACAATGTAGCTGTATGTGTCTGGGTTTTTTTTTTTTTTTAACTTGTCTTTTGTTTACAACCCCAATTCCAATGAAGTTGCGACATTGTGTGAAATGTAAATAAAACAGAATACAATGATTTGCAAATCCTCTTCAACCTATATTCAATTGAATACACCACAAAGACTAGATATTTAATGTTCAAACTGATAAACTTGTTTTTGTGCAAATATTTGCTCATTTTGAAATGGATGCCTGCAACACGTCTCCAAAAAGTTGGGACAGTGTTATGTTTATCACTATGTTACATCACCTTTCCTTCTAACAACACTCAATAAGAGTTTAGGACAATAATTTCGAGTATCATGACTGGGTATAACAGGAGCATCCCCAAAAGGCTTAGCCATTCACAAACAAAGATGGGACATGGATGACCACTTTGGGAACAACTGAGTGACAAAATAGTCCAGTAGTTTAAGAACAATGTTTCTCAATGTTCAATTGCAAGGAATTTAGGGATTCCATCATCTACAGTCCATAATATAAGAAGATTCAGAGAATCTGGAGAACTTTCTACACATAAGCTGCAATGTCGAAAACCAACATTGAATGCCCCGTGACCTTTGATCCCCCAGGCGGCTCTGCATTAAAAGCAGACATCATTGTGTAAAGGATCTTACCACGTAGGCTCAGGAACACTTCAGAAAACCATTGTCAGTTAACACAGTTCGTCGCTACATCTACAAGGGCAAGTTAAAACTCTACCATGCAAAGTGAAGCCATACATCAACAACATCCAGAAACGCTGCTGCCTTCTCTGGGTCCGAGCTCATTTAAAATTGTTTTTGAAAATCATGGACGTCGTGTCCTCCAAACAAAAGAGGAAAAAGACCATCCAGATTGTTTCCAGCACAAACTTAAAAGCCAGCATCTGTGATGATATGGGGGTGTGTTAGGTTTTGGAGCAACACATGCTGCCATCCAAGGAACGTCTTTTTCAGGGACGTCCCTACTTATTTCAGCAAGACAACGCCAAGCCACATTCTGCCAATGTTACAACAGCATGGCTTGGTAAGAAAAGAGTGCGGGTACTAGACTGGCCTGCCTGCAGTCCAGATCTGTCACCCATTGAAAATGTCTGGCACATTATGAAGCACAAAATATGACAACAGAGACCCCGGACTGTTGAACAACTGAAGTCATACATCAAACAAGAATGGGAAAGAATTCCACCTACAAAGCTTCAACAATTAGTGTCCTCAGTTTCCAAACGCTTACGGAGTTTTGTTTATAAGGAAAGGTGATGTAACACAGTGGTAAACATACCATGTCCCAGCTTTTTTGAAATGTGTTGCAGGCATCCATTTCAAAACGAGCAAATATTTGCACAAAAACAACAAAGTTTATCAGTTTGAACATTAAATATCTTGTCTTTGTAGTGTATTCAATTGAATACAGGTTGAAGAGGATTTGCAAATTAGTGTACTCTGTTTTTTAATTTACATTTTACACAACGTCCCAACTTCATTGGAATTGGGGTTGTATTGGATTTTAACTGCCCTGTTTTTGTAATGTTTTTGATATTGTTTTTAACATGTGAAGCACTTTGGGCAGCTAGTGTTAAAAATATGCTATACAAATAAAATTCACATTGACAATTACATAATGACAATGTGAAAAGGTTTTTGATTTTTTTGTAAATTTGTTAAAAATTAAAAAAGTAAGAAATCACATGTGCATATGTATTTACAGTCTTTGCCATGAAGCTCAAAATTGAGCTCAGGTGCATCCTGTTTCCACTGATCATCCTTGAGAAGTTTTTACAGCTTAATTGGAGTCCACCTGGAGTAAATTCAGTTGATTGGACATGTTTTGGAAAGACACACACCTGTCTACATATAAGGTCCCACAGATGACAGTGCATGTCAGGGCACAAACCAAACCAAGCGTGAAGGCAAAGGAATTGTCTGTAGACCTCTAAGACAGGATTATATCAAGGCAAAAATCTGGGGAAGGGTACAGAAACATTTCTGCTGCTTTGAAGGTCCCAATGAGCACAGCGGCCTGCATCATCTATAAATGGAAGAGGTTTGGATCCACCAGGCCTCTTCCTAGAGCTGGCCGCCCGTCCAAACTGAGTGATCGGGGGAGAAGGGCCGTAGTCAGAGAGGTGACCAAGAGCCTGATGGCCATGTCCGAACTCCAGCATTCCTTGGTGGAGAGAGGAGAACCTTCCAGAAGGACAACTCTCAACATCTCTGCAGCAATCCACCAATCATACCTGTGTGGTAGAGTGGCCAGACGGAAGCCACTCCTTAATAAAAGGCACATGGCAGCCCACCTGGAGTTTGTCAAAAGGCTCCTGAAGGACTTTCAAACAATGAGAAACAAAATTCTCTGCTCTGATGAGACAAAGACTCAGCTCTTTGGCGTGGATGCCAGGCATCATGTCTGGAGCAAACCAGGCATCATCCCTACAGTGAAGCATGGTGGTGACAGCATCATGCTGTGGGGATGTTTTTCAGCGGCAGGAACTGGGAGACTAGTCAGGATTGAGGACAAGATGAATGCAGCAAAGTACAGAGACATCCTACATGAAAACCTACTCCAGAACGCTCTTGGCCTCAGACTGGGGCGATGATTCATCTTTCAGCAGGACAATGACCCTAAGCGCACAGCCAAGATATCAAAGGAGTGGCTTCAGGGAAACTCTGTGAATGTCCTTGAGTGGCCCAGCCAGAGTCCAGACCTGAATCCGATTGAACATCTCTGAAGAGATCTGAAAATAGCTGTGCACTGATGCTCCCCATCCAACCTGATGGAGCTACAGAGGTGCTGCAAAGAGGAATGAGCAAAAACTGCCCAAAGATAGGTGCAAACTTGTGACATCATATTCAAGAAGACTTGAGGTTGTAATTGCTGCCAAAGGAGCATCAACAAAGTATTGAGTAAATTGTGTGAATACTTATGTACATACCTTATTAGTTTATGTTTTAATAAATTTGAAAAGAAAATTTAAAGGTTGTCATTATGGGGTGTTGTGAGAAAAATTTTGAGGGGAAAAATGAGTTCATTTTGGAATCAGGCTGTAACGTAACAAAATGTGAAAAACGAGAAGCACTGTGAATACTTTCTGGATGCACTATAATTATGTTTTGAGTCGTCTTACGATGTAGCGTGTTGTACACTAGGAAAAAGCTGTCTGGCTGCCAACAAATGTCTGTTAAACCTGAAACTGAGTAGCTGTGGGGGTTTTTCCATGTTTTTCTAGCACTCTGCAATGCATAGACCAGAGGTGAGAACAGAGGCTCCACAGCAACCCGACCTAAAGACGAAGAAAAAGCAGGAGCCCATTAGACAACAAAGGTTCATCCTGTTATTCCAGTGGGATAAAAAAGTATTTAGTCAGCCCCTGATTGTGCAAGTTCCCCTATTTAGAAAGATGGGAGAGGTCTGTAATTTTCATCATAGGTACACTTCAACTGTGAGAGACAAAATAAGAAAAAAAAAAAAAATCCAGGAAATCACATTGTAGGATTTTAAAATAATTTATTTGTAAATTATGGTGGAAAATAAGTATTTGGTCAATAACAAAAATTCAACTGAATACTTTGTAACATAATCTTTGTTGGCAATGACAGAGGTCAAACATTTCCTGTAAGTCTTCACCGGGTTTGCACACACTGTAGTAGGTATTTTGGTCCATTCCTCCATACAGACCTCTAGAGCAGTAATGTTTTGGGGCTGTCACTGGGCAACAGCCCCAGATCGAGGGAGATTATCAATGGTCTTGTATGTCTTCCATTTTCTTACAATTGCTCCCGCAGTTGATTTATTCACACCAACCTGCTTGACTACTGTAGACTCACTCTTCCTAGCCTGGTGCACATCTACAATTTTCTTCCTGGTGTCCTTCGACTGCTCTTTGGTCTTGGCCATGGTTGAGTTTGGAGTTACTGTTTGAGGCTGTGGACAGGTGTCTTTTATACAGATAAGTTCAAACAGGTGTCATTAATACAGGTAACGAGTGGAGGACAGAAGAGCTTCTTAAAGAAGTTGTTACAGGTCTGTGAGAACCAGAAATCTTATTTGTGAATGACCAAATACTTATTTTCCACCACAATTTACAAATAAATTCTTTAAAAATCCTACAATTTCATTTCCTGGATTTTTTCCCCCCCATTTTGTCTCTCATAATTGAAGTGTACCTATGTTCAATTCAATTCAATTTTATTTATATAGCGCCAAATCATAACAAACAGTTGCCCCAAGGCGCTTTATATTGTAAGGCAAGGCCATACAATAATTACGTAAAAACCCCAAAGGTCAAAACGACCCCCTGGGAAGGAAAAACTCCCTTTTAACAGGAAGAAACCTCCAGCAGAACCAGGCTCAGGGAGGGGCAGTCTTCTGCTGGGACTGGTTGGGGCTGAGGGAGAGAACCAGGAAAAAGACATGCTGTGGAGGGGAGCAGAGATCAATCACTAATGATTAAATGCAGAGTGGTGCATACAGAGCAAAAAGAGAAAGAAACACTCAGTGCATTATGGGAACCCCCCAGCAGTCTAAGTCTATAGCAGCATAACTAAGGGATGGTTCAGGGTCACCTGATCCAGCCCTAACTATAAGCTTTAGCAAAAAGGAAAGTTTTAAGCCTAATCTTAAAAGTAGAGAGGGTGTCTGTCTCCCTGATCCGAATTGGGAGCTGGTTCCACAGGAGAGGAGCCTGAAAGCTGAAGGCTCTGCCTCCCATTCTACTCTTACAAACCCTAGGAACTACAAGTAAGCCTGCAGTCTGAGAGCGAAGCGCTCTATTGGGGTGATATGGTACTATGAGGTCCCTAAGATAAGAAGGGACCTGATTATTCAAAACCTTATAAGTAAGAAGAAGAATTTTAAATTCTATTCTAGAATTAACAGGAAGCCAATGAAGAGAGGCCAATATGGGTGAGATATGCTCTCTCCTTCTAGTCCCCGTCAGTACTTTAGCTGCAGCATTTTGAATTAACTGAAGGCTTTTCAGGGAACTTTTAGGACAACCTGATAATAATGAATTACAATAGTCCAGCCTAGAGGACATAAATGTATGAAATAAATGTTGAAAATTACAGACCTCTCGTCTTTCTAAGTCAGAGAACTTGCACAATCATGGGCTGACTAAATACTTTTTTACCCCACTGTACGTTGACATGAGAAATCCATCATTCATCCGTGACACCGGGGGAGAATTCTGATTTTAACACAAGTTTTTTTATTTTATCACCCCAGAAGAATGAAGACCAAAGAACCTGTTTTAGATAAATGGAAACCTTTTTTAATTTAACATGTGATTGTCACAGGTTTTACAGAGGCTGTAATGAAGCAAAGCCTCAGCTTTATTTTTGCACTTTGATAATAACGGCACACCAATGCCAGAGAGCGATCCTTATATTTTCATTTTAGTAACCATAACAACTAACAGGGTCCTTAGTGGCCACCATAACCGTGATTAGTGAACAAGAAGAAAAATATAACATTTCAATTATTTATTGGTTGAAATAAAAGGATTAATAAATGAAATAGTTTTGACTGTGTTGAATGTTTGGTCTCCAAAATAAAGGTCAAACAAGGTCGACGTCCATTGGATTCTATGACTTGTGACATATGTTACCCTGTAACGTGTTAACTAAGCATGACAGATGGTGCAAACTATTCCTTTTTAGAACCCTGTTAACCCAAACAATAATTGGCATAATTTCTTTTACTGAAATTGGAGCAACTTTAACTTTTGACTGCTGTACAAACTGAAACTGACCTTTGTCACCATTTGTGTTTTTACCCCATAACTCCAGAACATTCAGTCACAGATAGTCCAAACTATACCTTTTTAGAATCATTATGATCAGACAAATAATGTAGTCTAGTTTTTAACATGACTGGAGCAGTTTTACATTTTGATCTCTGTGTAATTCTTCATTGACCCCTAGCTGGCTACAGCTACCACCCTGGGATGTTATACATTTTTGTGTAGGGCATGGTATACTGAGGCTGGATTCTAAGTGTTGTTTCGTCACCTTAAGTGGTACCGAAAACCTGCTTGGCCCATGTACTAGATAGGTAGTGATGGTTTCCAGGCTGGGCAGAAGGCAGCCAATGATCTTTTGGGCAGTGTTCATGGCCCTGTCTACCACCTTTGTTCTCAGATGTGGAGCCTGTGTACCACACACCCAGACAATGTCAGTACGCTGTCCACCGAGGAGTGATAGAAGGCCAGCAGCAGCTTCGTGTCCAGGTTGTTCTTCCTGAGGACACCGAAGATGTGTAGCCGCTGCGGAGCCTTCTTAAACGAAGATGTGTAGCTGCTGCGGAGCCTTCTTAACCAGACTCCTGATGTTGGAGGTGATCTGTAGAGATGTGGGTGCCCAGAAACCTGAAGGTGGTGACAGTTTCCACATGTTCTCCCTTTATGAGGAGGAGGGGTGGTCCTGTCTGTTCTTCCTTAAGTCCATGATGAGTTCTTATGTCTTCGGGTCAGGTTGTTCTCTGAGCACCAGAGCAACAGTTCTTCCACCTCTGCCCTGTACGCTGTCTTGTCCCCATCGCAGATGAGTTCAACCACTATGGTATCATCCGCATATTTTGTAATGTGGTTGGTTGGTTGGGTGGGTTGGAGAGCAGTCGTAGTCGTACAGTATAGGGCTCAGAACACAGCCTTGAGGGGAACCAGTGCTGAGTGCAAGTGTGGAGAAGTGGCAGGGGCCAAGTTTCACAGACTGAGTGGCTGGTCAGAAAATTTTAAATCGAGTCACATTTGGGGAGGGGGATCTGTAATTTAAGCAGTTTGGTGATGAGAATGTCCAATATGATGGTGCTAAACGTTGCACTGTAGTCCACAAAGCGCACCCTCACACAGTTCTTCTTGTTCTCCAGGTGGCTCAGCGCAGTGTGGAGAGTGAGGGTGATGGTGTCCTCTGTAGATCGGTTTGCCCTGTAAGCAACTGATTGCTCCAGGCACTTCATAATTATAGACATCAGTGCGATGGGTCTGTAATCATTCAAGCTGTCTATGTCCAGGTTTTTTGGGGATGGGTACAATGGTGGAGGCCATCAGAAGCGGGGACGGTGGCATGTGTCAGGGACAGGTTGAAGAATTGATCAGGGCCTGGACTTTGTCATCCAGGGCTTCCTGTTTGGAAAGACCCAGATGCGTCTGTCCTTGATGATGTTTTCTACACAGCACTTGATGTAGAAGAGGACACACTCTGTGTGTGTAGTAAGCAGCAATTACATCGATTACAGTCAAATTATAAACAAATATATATATTGAGATTAATTGGTCATAAAAAATTGATTCCAATACAATTGAAAACATTGACAGAAAATATATGATTTACATATAAAGTATATTGTCCCATAATAGTTACGCACAAGTACATTGTTAACCATGGAAATAGATCATCACAGTTTGATTATAAACTTACATATTTCTGAACTCCTTTTTATCAATTTCTATCAGATATGTCATTCAAATGTTATGTTATTCTGGATGTTGTTTAAGGAAATTTCTATTTTATTCATCTGTTGAGTAAAAAAGTATCCTAAATTTGTTGTAATATATACACTGACTCTATGCAGAAAGTGTGGCACATTAACGTGTACAGTCATCCTTTGCCAATTCATGATAGACCCTTGATTCAAATTTTATATATACACTCAACAAAAATATAAACGCAACACTTTTGGTTTTGCTCCCATTTTGTATGAGATGAACTCAAAGATCTAAAACTTTTTCCACATACACAATATCACCATTTCCCTCAAATATTGTTCACAAACCAGTCTAAATCTGTGATAGTGAGCACTTCTCCTTTGCTGAGATAATCCATCCCACCTCACAGGTGTGCCATATCAAGATGCTGATTAGACACCATGATTAGTGCACAGGTGTGCCTTAGACTGCCCGCAATAAAAGGCCACTCTGAAAGGTGCACAATTGCGAATTAAACTATGCAAGGCTGCTGTTCCTGGACTTCACTTCTGCGTTCAACACCATCATCCCGCAGAAACTGGTTTCCAAGCTGGCTGAACTAGGAGCCCCCTCAGCACTGTGCAACTGGATCCTGGACTTCCTGACTGGGAGACCACAGAGTGTCAGGATCAACACCACTTCATCCTCCACCATCATCCCGAACACTGGCTCACCCCAGGGTTGTGTGCTCAGTCCACTGCTGTACACATTGATGACCTCGTTTGCAGAGCCCAGCACAAGAATAATCTTGTTAAGTTTGCAGACGATACAGCAGTGATCGGGCTCATTAGCCAAGGGGATGAGACAGTGTACAGGCGAGAAGTGGAGAACCTGACACGGTGGTGCAGAGACAACAACCTCATCCTGAACACCCAGAAAACCAAGAAGATAGTTGTTGAGTTCTGCAGGTCAACCCCCACCACCCCCTTCCCCCTCTACATCAACAGAGCAGTGGTGGAGATCGTCTCCTCCTTCAGGTATCTTGGAGTCCACCTCTCCAACACTCTCACCTGGCACACCACCACCACGGCTGTCATCAAGAAAGCCCACCAACATCTCTATTTTTTGAGGAAATTGGGAAGGGCCGGACTGAACACAGACGTCCTCGGGGCCTTCTACAGCTGTGCAGTGGAGAGTGTCCTGTCCTGCTGCCTCCCTGTGTGGTATGGTGGCTGCACAGTGGCGGAGAAGAAAGCGCTGCAGCGGGTGGTGAAGTCTGCACAGAGGACCATCGGATGCAGCTTACCACCCACTGGGGGCATCTGCATCTCCAGATGTAGAGACAAAGCCACCTGCATCCTCTGAGACTCCACCCACCCTGCATACAGTTTGTTCACACCCCTTCCCTCTGGAAGGAGGCTGTGCAGTATCCGGGCAAAAACATCCAGACTGAAAAACAGCTTCTGCCCGAATGCTGTCAGATTGTTGAACAGTTCAACATCCACCATCAAACTGTGAACATTGCACTACATGCACATTGTCACCTTCTTAATACTCTTAACGCTGCTGCTGCTCCTGCCGACCCTGTGCCTTGTATATATATTCTATGGCCACAGGAGTGGGCATGTTGCACATTGCAAAAGTTTATATTGCAAAAGTTTATACAATAGGTTAGGTTAAAAAAAAATTGTCCCAGTTAACTACACTAAGACCTGGAGAAACTGCATTTCGTTCTGCCTGTAAGGGTCGAGTGATAATAAAAGTGAGTCTGAGTCTAAACTCCGCTATTCTGTGCTCACCATGTTGGTCAGGAACACTAAGTGGTTTAGGGTGCTGTTTGTAAAGGGAAAGTGTCAAAACCCCTCACAATCTAAAGTCTCACTCAAGATACATTTGTGGCTAGTTGACTGCATTCAGCTATTGGGCTTCAGAAACCTGCTGTAGGGTGGTTTAATGCCTACTTAGGGAATTGGCAGCAGTGTGTGGAACTTGGTGGCATTATCTCCTCACCTGCAAAAGTGGTTTGTCGTGTTCCAGGGGGGTCAATATCAGGACCCTTATTGTTCTTAGTATATGTTAACGATATGCCTGCAGCAGTAAAGTGCAAACTCCTGCTGTATGCAGACGATTCTATTCTCCTGATAGCTGGCAAAAACACTGCTGATATACAGCAGCATGTCATTGGAACTTGAATCAGTCAAGGAGTGGCTTATCGAAAACAGGCTCTCTCTTCATCTTGGTAAGATGGGATCAATCTTTTTTAGCTCCAACCACAGAGGTAATGAGTCAATGGACATCACCTGTGATGGTCAAAAAAAAATCATCAATAAAATCCTGTGTTAAATACTTGGGTACTGAGCTTGACCAGTCACTTAGTGGAAGCCAAACAGCTGACAGTGTCAAAGAAATCCAACACCAAATTGAAGTTTTTCTATAGGCAAGCCAGAAATCTGTATATGGAAACCAAGAAACATCTTATGTCAGCTTTGAGCCCATGTCATTTTGACTATGCCATCATCTCCTGGTACTCTCAATAGTATGTGTCTGCAGAGCCGGAGGCTGCATGTTTACGGCTGCATTCTCAGGCTGCAGACTGCTGCTTCTACTGACATTGATTCAGAGCATTTCTCTTGAGACTGCGCCACCTACCTGTGATTCAAGAGCGTGACTTGCCATTTTTAAATTTGATTTCACTCCAAATATATTTACAATTTAACTAAATCAGTTAGTACGTCTCTAGAGCCTATAAGACTGCACTTTCAGGAGCACACAGTATTGCACAAAAAGTAGTACTTCAGGTCCTATCTATAATTGTAAATGTTAAATGTACCCAAAAATGCTTAAAAAAGTTAAGCTTTTAAAGATTTATTCCACCCAAAAATATTAATTAATAAATAAATAAATAAAAAAAAATTTTGTTTCATGCATTGGGACAAAATGTGTGGCAATATAACGTTATAATCACGTAATTGAATAATGTAATCATATGGTGTGGTCACTGTGTTCTCTCTGTTAGAGAAATTATGCACCTGACTGTATATCATTATATTATCACCAGCACACCTTATATATATATATATATATATATATATATATTGTCACAACGTATATTATCGTTTGTTCTGCATCACATGTCATATGCATGCATATATCTTTTGCACCATGTAGTTTTGCACGTCTCTGTTGGGATTATGGCCTTGAAGCAAGGACAGTGTCTGTGGGAGGACAGCGAAACAATGGAATTGATGTACACCAGCTGGATTCACGTCATGTCGGGTGACGTTGTTTGATGGGGAAAAGGAGTACAGGCAGACAGCAGCAAACCCACGGAAACACATATTAGCTTGCAATAGCTCACCAGCTGCACAGGATGTTTTGCTCCTATTCATTGCTTTTATTCATGATATTCATAATAACCGACAATGTCGTCACGCCCTGCTTGTATGCCACTTTTGCTTAATAAAAATGCTGAGCACAGGAAGACAGTTCGACGAGAGTCAAAGAGAGAGAGAAAGGACACGGCTCTCTGAGACTGCTCTTCCCTTTGCATGCAAAGCTGAAAAGGTTGCTGGTCTCGTGTTCACTCATTTATAAATGTCTGGTAGGGTAAGGTATTTGACCCTGACACTCTCGATCTACAACAAGACAGTTTGAAAGTTTTGAACACGGTGATAAAGACAATGCTGGAGGCAGATGCTTAGATTTATTTTTACATTTGTAAACCAAAATAAAAGCTTAAAACACACGCACGCACACTGATCCAAATGCAGGAAGAGCATCAAGTTATGTGGACATCTCAGAGCCTCCTGAAAGACAGACATTAGCATGCAAAAACAGCCTTAGCATTAATATATCCGATAAACTCTCCATTTTTCACTTTCATGGGCCTAATAATTTTCATTTGTAACAGTTCATGCCAATATACCCCATTTTTAAGTGAGCCCCTCCTACCACCAAAATTCTGTCCAGCCATCTGCGAAATTCGTCCACTTCACTGGAAACAATTGACAGACAAGAAAATCTTAGCTGGTTTGAGAAAAATACTGGTAAAAAGTAAGAGATCATTCAGTAACACTGTTACTTCCAGGTGATAACTTCTATTAGTAAACATTTTAAGATTATTGTGCATTGTTTAATCTAAAAAAAGCACAAACTTTACTCTTACCTTTGATGGTTAAGTGGATCACGGAAGTACATATTCTCTGCTTCCCGGGAAGAAACGTGCGGCCTGAGAGTGCAGCTGTAAATGTGCAGCCTCCTTTTAGTAGTATTAAGTTTATTTTATTTTCATGTTTGCCCCTATTTTGTCATTTGATTCTATCTTGACAATGGAAATGTGTTTTTCCACTTTGTGTTATCCTTGTATTTTAATGCACATTATATCTGTATCATGTGCATTGCTTTACCGAATAAACTCAAACCTGCAAGTGTTTATTACTGTGCGAAAGTTTTTTTTTGGGGGGGGGGAGCCTTCTGTTTAATTGAGGAAACTAATTATTAGGCTTTGAGGACTTTGATTTTGACCATATTTTAATGGGTTGGTCCCTGAAATTCAGTTTCCTTGATCATTCCATATACCTCACATTTGACCTTTTTTTTTTTTAAACCTGCCACCTACTTCATCAGTTTTATAGCTCCATTCATGTGAACTGATTCAGCCCTATGACAGCATTAAAGACTCGTGTTCTCACTGAACCGCATCATCACAAATGTGTTCAAGCTTTTGTTAGTGATTCAGCAGCTACAAATTCCTGAGATTCCTCGTTTCCTCTCTCTATAATCCAGACAGAGCCTCCTGTCCCAGCATTAACACCATATAGCCCCAGAGTGCACACAGGGATCAGGTCACAATCAAGGGGAAACAAAAACTGCCAAATCAGCTTTAATGTGCACTAAGGGAAGTGTGAAGGTTCAGTATTAACTCTGCTACTGGGGATCACCCTCTTATAAGCAACATTTATGACTGAAGTTATTTCTTTTGGAGTTATGTGACATAAGTCACAGAATTTCTGAACACCTACCGACTCAAGACACTTTTATGCTACAAATGTTAATTATACAATGACGTAAATATTGGTGGGCCCTATAGTTGATTGGTCCACCATCTACAGTTACCAGCCCACATCTTAAAATCACATTATCATTATTACTTACACCACATAAGCACTTTTAAATCATATCCACTATCATCCGGAGTTCCGGACCTTATTCCAACCACATTTCTCCCTAAGCAAGTAAGTCATGTTTCCCACGGGGCAGATGCTACATGCTAAAAGAGTGACTTATTTTGGTATTTTCTCTAAAGTTATCAGTGGTATAGTGCTCGCAGCGGTAGACATCGCATCAATTAATGCACCTGAATCACACGCGCTTCATATGTAAATAGTCATAATGTTGTTAAAGCTATACATAATACCATGAAACTGTGGTATTTTTGCCCAGTTATACCGTCCAAATCTCATACCGGCCCATGCCTACTAGCAATACAAGAATGTCACAGTGACAAACATTTTAATGAAATCAATCAAAATCTGGATCCATTAAGCAGCCCAGAAGTGTGACGGATGCTGATGCTGCTCAAAGGGGTACTGCCACATTGTGCACATCACTGCGACAACACTGCATTTATATAAAAATAATTTTTTTTAATATACTATCAGTGTCCATGGAAAGTAATCGCCAGAAAAAAAACCCTAGTAAGTGACAATGTCTGTTTAAAAATAAATAACCCTGGTGACCTATATTAGGTGGCTTAGGATGTGTGTAAAATGACCCCTTTAATGTTTCAAATAAAGCCACCAGACAGTGTGTTTCACATGCAAAAATAAATAAATAAATAAATCACAACACAGTAACTTGCAGCTGAAATGCATTGATGCACACAGCATATTTATTCAATACTTTAAGAGACAAATGGTATTAAGGCTCAAAATTACTTCAAAGAAACATTTTTATCTTGTATGACTGATAGAATGTAATGTTGCAGGAAAATCCTATTATTGCAGCATTTACAATATAATTTTAGAATAAGTATGACCCAAACGTCCTGATGAGTGCTTTGAAAATGAGTTTTCCTCACAGACTGTGGAAATGTTGCATAATCTTTCTCAGCAGCAAAACCAAATACGAGGTCTATTAGAAAAGTATCCGACCTTATTATTTTTTTCAAAAACAACATGGATTTGAATCATGTGTGATTGCATCAGACAAGCTTGAACCCTCGTGCACATGCGTGAGTTTTTCCACGCCTGTCGGTTGCATCATTCGCCTGTGAGCAGGCTTTGAGTGAGGAGTGGTCCACCCCCCTCATCGTTGTTTCATTGCCAGGAAATGGCGGAATGATTTGGGCTTTTTTCATCAGAATTTTTTCAGAAACTGTTAGAGACTGGCAGCTGGAAACCATTAGAAAAATTTATCTGGCTTTCGGTGAAAATGTTATGGGCTTGGTAGAGAATAAGGAGTGTTACTGTCGCTTTAAGGACGGCCCCCAGCGGCTGTGGGGCGCGCCGCGCTCCGAAGCCGCCATCAACAGGCTGAACGACCATTTCATTTCTAAACGGATGGCTGTCTGGATCCGTGACCATCGTGTGCCATTTCTCTGGTTATCACAAGAGCTGGACAACAACCATTTTCCAGCAGATTTCACTTTTAACAAGAGATTTTGTCATGGAAAGGCCAAGCGGAGGCTTCACGCGTCACGATGGATTCGCTACTGGAGCGAGACAAAACCACCTCCGTCACAGGACGGCTTTGAGATGGCATTCAGACAGCTGTCGGTGGTTTTTCCATCGAGTGATTATCCGAGAAATTGTGGCTGTGCCTGGACATGCCAGAACATGTCCCATGAGGCTTCATCACGGCGTTGCTGTGCGCCGCATGGAATTCCTCCGCACGTCTGTCTCAATGTGCTGAAAAAGTGCTGATGTCCACGTCTTTTCACAATTCCTGTGCTAGTCAGACGATGTCCCGGATAAAACACAGCGTCCAGTTTGGAAATGAACGGCACATTCCACTGTTACAGGAATTTTTGTCATGGAAAGAGGAGCAGAGGCTTCGCGCGTCGCGGCGGTGCCACATGGCGCAAAGCAATGCCGTGATGAAGCCTCACGGGACATGTTCTGGCATGTCCAGGCACATCGTGACGCACGAAGCCTCCGCTCAGCTTTCCATGACAACATCTCTTGTTAAAAGTGAAATCTGCCAGAAAATGGTTGGTGTCCAGCTCTTGTGATAACCAGAGAAATGGCACACGATGGTAACATTTTCACCGAAAGCCAGATAAATTTTTCTAATGGTTTCCAGCTGCCAGGCTCTAACAGTTTCTGAAAAAATTCTGATGGAAAAAAAGCCCAAATCATTCCGCCATTACCTGGCAATGAAAATCTGACGAGGGGGCTGGACCACGCCTCACTCAAAGCCTGCTCACAGGCGAATGACGCAACCGACAGCCGTGGAAAAACTCACGCATGCGCATGAGGGTTCAAGCTTGTCTGACACAATCACACGTGATTCAAATCCATATGGTTTTTGAAAAAAATAATAAGGTCGGATACTTTTCTAATAGACCTCGTACTTTGACTATTGATATCAAACTGCATGGGTGTAGCTGATTTGCCACAGAACGTCTAGATTTTTACCAAGGACATCATGACCTCTTTCAGGAAAAAAAATATGAAAATGCTACATTGCCAAGTAATAAGGAATAATTACAGACTGTACACTCTGACAAGTTAACAGCATTGTTAAATCCAGTTTAATCACTAGACAGAACAGACATACTGTTTGAACTTTTCTGCTGCTGTAAATTCAATTGTTCTACCTGCAATCTTGTGGCATTTTTAATACTACATGATTGTTTTATCAATGTGTGTGCACTTGTGCCTGTATTACAGTATATTAATTTGGAGACAGGTTCACAAATTCCTTCATCCTACAACCCCAATTCCAATGAAGTTGGGACGTTGTGTGAAATGTAAATAAAAACAGAATACAATGATTTGCAAATCCTCTTCAACCTATATTCAATTGAACACATCACAAAGGCAAGATATTTAATGTTCAAACTGATAAACGTTTTTGGTTTTGTGCAAATATTTGCTCATTTTGAAATGGATGCCTGCAACATGTTTAAAAAAAAAAAGCTGGGACAGGGGCAACAAAAGACTAGGAAAGTTGATGAATGCTCAAAGAACACCTGTTTGGAACATTCCACAAGTGAACAGGTTAATTGGAAACAGGTGAGTGTCATGACTGGGTATAAAAGGAGCATACCCAAAAGGCTCAGCCATTCACAAGCAAAGATGGGGCGAGGATCACCACTTTGTGAACAACTGTCTGGAAAAAAAAAAATAGTCCAACAGTTTAAGAACAATGTTTCTCAATGTTCAATTGCAAGGAATTTAGGGATTCCATCATCTACAGTCCATAATATAATCAGAAGACTCAGAGAATCTGGAGAACTTTCTACAACCCCTGGCAAAAATTATGGAATCACCGGCCTCGGAGGATGTTCATTCAGTTGTTTAATTTTGTAGGAAAAAAAAGCAGATCACAGACATGACACAAAACTAAAGTCATTTCAAATGGCAACTTTCTGGCTTTAAGAAACACTATAAGAAATCAAGAAAAAAAAGATTGTGGCAGTCAGTAACGGTTACTTTTTTAGACCAAGCAGAGGAAAAAAAATATGGAATCACTCAATTCTGAGGAAAAAATTATGGAATCACCCTGTAAATTTTCATCCCCAAAACATCCTCTGAGGCCGGTGATTCCATAATTTTTGCCAGGGGTTGTACACGTAAGCGACAAGGCCGAAAACCAACATTGAATGCCCATGCCCTTCGATCCCTCAGGCGGCACTGCATAAAAACCGACATCATTGTGTAAAGGATCTTACCGCGTGGGCTCAGGAACACTTCAGAAAACCATTGTCAGTTAACACAGTTCGTCGCTACATCTACAAGTGCAAATTAAATCTCTACCATGCAAAGCAAAAGCCATCAACATCAGCATAATCTCGTTTTCGAGCATTAAAGGACCATGTCAGATCAACCTCAGTTATTCAAGGGGTGATGATGTCGTATGTGGCTGCTCAGACCAAGAGCAGAATGGAAGAGTCGGGAACACTTTGTGCAGGAGACAGTGGGTGGTGAGCGAGGAAGGAGAAGCCGCTCTTTACGTTGCTGTCTCCTGTACTCTACTTCACAGCGTCGTTTCTCCATGTGAGCTGTTCCCTTAATGACGGTGCGGCTCCACTCAGTGCGGTTTTCGGCAAGGGTCTCCCAGTTGGCATAGTCGATGTTACAGCGCTGAAGTGTCACCCTTAGTTGGTCGTGAAATCAACGTTTGGGCACACCTCTGGCTCTTGTGCCTGATTCCAGCTGTGAGAAGAGGATCTGGAGGGGGAGTCGGGTTATGGGCATTCTTCTGATGTGCCCTGCCCAGCGGAGGTGATTTTGGGCCATCATGGCCTCGATGCTAGAGAGATTGGGTCGAGAGAAGCACAGATTCATTGGAGACATGGTCTTGCCATTTGAGCTTCAGGATTGCATGAATTTTCTGCTGTTGGAAATGCTCCAGCTTTTTTATATCACTCGTATACAGGACCCACGACTCAGAACCATAGAGGAGGGTGGAAAGAACAATGGCTCGGAACACCATGATTTTTGTCTGGAGACTGAGATTGTGGTTCAGAAATACCCGTTTGGACAGCTTCCCAAATGCTGCATGTGCGGCACGAATCCTGTTATCAATGTCTTTGTGCATAGTGTAGTCATTAGAAAGGTAGCTTCCTAGGTAGGGGAAGGCTTCCACGGTCTCAAGGACTTCACCATGGAGTCGTACGTTGCTGGTGTCTGGAGGGGGATGGCCTGGGACTCCGTGCACAAGGATTTTGGTCTTTCCAGTATTGGAGATAAGCCCAAAGTGAGAGTAAGCACCAAAGAGGTCTACAGTGGCCTGGAGCACGTTGACTGTGTCCGCAGGGGTTGCATTGTCGTCAGTGTACTTTAGCTCCCGTACTGTAACCAGGGTGGTGAGTTGGCGGGCACGAAAGTGCCCAGTGTTGAAGAGACCTCCATCCATTCGGCAGCGCAGTCGGAAGCCAGGGGCCGTGTCAAGAAGTTCGTGGATCATGGCCCCAAGGTAGAGAGAGAAGAGGGTGGGGGCCAGAACGCAGCCCTGCTTCAAACCAGTGGTGATAGGGAAGGAGTCAGAGATGCTGTTCTTGTCCACAACGCGACCAGTCATCCCATCGTGAAGGGCCTGTACAAGGTCAGTGAGTGGTCAGAGCAGCTGAAACATCAAGGTTGTCCACATAGGTGGCCTTGGGACACTATCGAAAGCCTTCTCCAAGTCCCAGAAGAGAAAAAGGAGAGGTCTTCGCTGTTCGCGGGACTTCTCCTGTGGCAGGCGGGCACAGAAGATCATGTCAGTGGAGCCACGAGATGGCCGGAAGCCGGACTGTGACTCTGGAAGGACCTCTTCAGTGACGGTCAGGAGCCTGTCAAGCAGATCCCGTGCAAAGATCTTTCCGGCACTACTGAGGAGGAAGATGCCACGGTAATTTCCACAGATGAAGCGATCCCCCTTCTTGAAGATCAAATCAAATCAATTTTATTTATATAGCGCCAAATCACAACAAACAGTCGCCCCAAGGTGCTTTATATTGTAAGGCAAAAGCCATACAATAATTATAGAAAAACCCCAATGGTCAAAACGACCCCCTATGAGCAAGCACTTGGCGACAGTGGGAAGGAAAAACTCCCTTTTAACAGGAAGAAACCAACAGAATCAGGCTCAGGGAGGGGAAGTCTTCTGCTGGGAGTGGTTGGGGCTGAGGGGAGAGAATCAGGAAAAAGACATGCTGTGGAAGAGAGCAGAGATCAATCACCAATGATTAAAAGCAGAGTGGTGCATACAGAGCAAAAAGAGGTGAATAAAAACAAACACTGGGTGCATCATGGGAACCCCCCCCCCCCCCCCAGCAGTCGAAGTCTATAGCAGCATAACTAAGGGATGGTTCAGGGTCACCTGATCCAGCCCTAACTATAAGCTGAAGGCTCTGCCTCCCATTCTACTCTTACAAACCCTAGGAACTACAAGTAAGCCTGCAGTCTGAAAGTGAAGCGCTCTATTGGGGTGATATGGTACTAAGAGGTCCCTAAGATAAGATGGGACCTGATTATTCAAAACCTTATAAGTAAAAAGAAGAATTTTAAATTCTATTCTGGAATTAACAGGGAGCCAATGAAGAGAGGCCAATATGGGTGAAATATGCTCTCTCCTAGTCCCTGGCAGCACTCTAGCTGCAGCATTTTAAATTAACTGAAGGCTTTTCAGGGAACTTTTAGGACAACCTGATAATAATGAAGTACAGTAGTCCAGCCTAGAAGAAATAAATGCATGAATTAGCTTTTAAACATCACTCTGAGACAAGACATTTCTAATTTTAGAGATATTGTGCAAATGCAAAAAAGCAGTCCTACATATTTGCTTAATATGCGCATTGAAGGACATATCCTGATCAAAAATGACTACAAGATTTCTCACAGTATTACTGGAGGTCAGGGTAATGCCATCCAGAGTAAGGATCTGGTTAGACACCATGTTTCTAAGATTTGTGGGGCCCAGTACAATAACTTCAGTTTTATCTGAATTTAAAAGCAGGAAATTAGAGGTCATCCATGTCTTTATGTTTGAAAGACATTCCTGCAGTTTAACTAATTGGTGTTTGTCCTCTGGCTTCATGGATAGATAAAGCTGGGTATCATTCGCGTAACAATGAAAATTTAAGCAATGCTTTCTAATAACATTGCCTAAGGGAAGCATGTATAAAGTGAATAAAATTGGTCCTAGCACAGAACCTTGTGGAACTCCATAATTAACCTTAGTCTGTGAAGAAGACTCCCCATTTACATGAATTGTAATCTATTAGATAAATATGATTCAAACCACTGCAGCGCAGTGCCTTTAATACCTATGGCATGCTCTAATCTCTGTAATAAAATTTTATGGTCAACAGTATCAAAACCTGCACTGAGGTCTAACAGGACAAGCACAGAGATGAGTCCACTGTCTGAGGCCATAAGAAGATCATTTGTAACCTTCACTAATGCTGTTTCTGTACTATGAAACCCCTGCAGACACCAGACTGAAACTCTTCAAATACACCATTCCTCTGCAGATGATCAGTTAGCTGTTTTACAACTACCCTTTCAAGAATTTTTGAGAGAAAAGGAAGGTTGGAGATTGGCCTATAATTTAGCTAAGATAGCTGGGTCAAGTGATGGCTTTTTAAGTAATGGTTTAATTACTGCCACCTTAAAAGCCTGTGGTACACAGCCAACTAATAAAGATAGATTGATCATATTTAAGATCGAAGCATTAACTAATGGTAGGGCTTCCTTGAGCAGCCTGGTAGGAATGGGGTCTAATAGACATGTTGATGGTTTGGAGGAAGTAACTAATGAAAATAACTCGGACGGAACAATCGGAGAGAAAGAGTCTAGCCAAATACCAGCATTACTGAAGGCAGCCGAACATAAAGATATGTCTTTGGGATGGTTATGAATAATTTTTTCTCTAATTGTTAAAATTTTATTTGCAAAGAAAGTCATGAAGTCATTACTAGTTAAAGTTAAAGGAATACTCGGCTCAATAGAGCTCTGACTCTGTCAGCCTGGCTACAGTGCTGAAAAGAAACCTGGGGTTGTTCTTATTTTCTTCAATTAGTGATGAATAGTAAGATGTCCTAGCTTTACGGAGGGCTTTTTTTTTTATAGAGCAACAGACTCTTTTTCCAGGCTAAATGAAGAGCTTCTAAATTAGTGAGACGCCATTTAGTCTCCAGCTTACGGGTTATCTGCTTTAAGCTGCGAGTTTGTGGGTTATACCATGGAGTCAAGCATTTCTGATTTAAGGCTCTCTTTTTCAGAGGAGCTACAGCAAGTTGTGCTCAATGAGGATGTAAACCTATTGACAGGATAATCTATCTCACTCACAGAGTTTAGGTAGCTACTCTGCACTGTGTTGGTATATGGCATTGAAGAACATAAAGAAGGAATCATATCCTTAAACCTAGTTACAGCGCTTTCAGAAAGACTTCTACTGTAATGAAACTTATTCCCCACTGCTGGGTAGTCCATCAAAGTAAACAGGAGGTTTTCAGGGAATACTGTTAAGTCTTCAATTTCTATGCCATATGTCATAAGATCTAAAGTGCGGTTAAAATGGTGGGTGGGCTCATTTACATTTTGAGTGAAGCCAACTGAATCTATTAATAGATTAAATGCAGTGTTGAGGCTGTCATTCTCAGCATCTATGTGGATGTTAAAATCACCCACTTTAATTATCTTAGCTGAGCTAAGCACTAAGTCAGACAAATGGTCTGAAAATTCACAGAGAAACTCACAGTAATGACCAGGTGGACGATAGATAATAATAAAACTGGTTTTTGAGACTTCCAATTTGGATGGACAAGACTAAGAGTCAAGCTTTCAAATGAATTAAAGCTCTGTCTGGGTCTTTGATTAATTAATAAGCTGGAGTGGAAGATTGCTGCTAATCCTCCTCCTCGACCCGTGCTTCGAGCATTCTGACAGTTAGTGTGACTCGGGGGTGTTGACTCATTTAAACTAACATAATCATCCTGCTGTAACCAGGTTTCTGTAAGGCAGAATAAATCAATATGTTGATCAATTATTATATCATTTACTAACAGGGACTGAGAAGAGAGAGACCTAATGTTTAATAGACCACATTTAACTGTTTTAGTCTGTGGAGCAGTTGAAGGTGCTATATTATTTTTTCTTTTTGAATTTTTATGCTTAAATAGATTTTTACTGGTTATTGGTGGTCTAGGAGCAGGCACCGTCTCTACGGGGATGGGGTATTGGGGGGATGGCAGGGGGAGAGAAGCTGCAGAGAGGTGTGTAAGACTACAACTCTGCTTCCTGGTCCCAACCCTGGATAGTCACGATTTGGAGGGTTTAATAAAATTGGCCAGATTTCTAGAGATGAGAGCTGCTCCATCCAAAGTGGGATGGATGCCGTCTCTCCTAACAAGACCAGGTTTTCCCCAGAAACTTTGCCAATTACCTATGAAGCCCACCTCATTTTTTGGACACCACTCAGACAGCCAGCAATTCAAGGAGAACATGCGGCTAAACATGTCACTCTCGGTCCGATTGGGGAGGGGCCCAGAGAAAACTACAGAGTCCAACATTGTTTTTGCAAAGTTACACACCGATTCAATATTAATTTTAGTGACCACCGATTGGCGTAACCGGGTGTCATTACTGCTGACGTGAATTACAATCTTACCAAATGCAGTTTCAAATTTCCTTCAATGTCGCCTGCTCTGGCCCCCGGAAGACATATGAGTATGGTTGCTGGTGTCGCTAACTTCCCATTTCTCAAAACAGAGTCACCAATAACCAGAGTTTGATCCTCGGCGGGTGTGTCGCCGAGTGGGGAAAAACGGTTAGAGATGTGAACGGGTTGGTGGTGTACAGGGGGCTTCTGTTTAGAACTATGCTTCTTCCTCACAGTCACCCAGCCGGCCTACTTTCCCGGCTGCTCGGGATCTGCTGGGGGACAGCTAACGGTGGCTAAGCTACCTTGGTCCGCACCAACTACAGGGGTCTGGCTTGCTGTAGGATTTTCCAAGGTGCGGAGCCGAGTCTCCAAAGCTACGAACAAGCTACACTTATTACAAGTACCGTTACTGCTAAAGGAGGCTGAGGAATAACTAAACATTTCACACCCAGCGCAGAAAAGTGTGGGAGAGACAGGAGAAGCCGCCATTCTAAACCGGCTAAGCGCTAATAGCTGCGCTAAGCTAGCGGATTCCTAAAAACACACAGTGAATAATGTGTGAATTTAGAGGTGATTCAGTAGAGAGAGTGCTTTAATTAAGGCACGTGAAGATTACACTGTGAAATAAAGCGTTATCTAGATCAATCTAACTACGCAGATTAAACAGCTAACAGATACAGCAAAACACTGCTGTGCTCCGGAACAGGAAGTGATACAATACCGCAGTGAGAGCCAACCACCAGTAGAGGCGAAGATGTTAATGATGGTGGCGTCCTTCAGGTCTGCGGGTACGGCTTTTGTCTCCCATATGCGCAGGATCAACATGAAAACCCTGGTCTTCACAGCTATGCCCCATGAGAAATGAGTTCCAAGGGGATGTTGTTGGGCCCGGGGGACTTCCATGCCTTCATGCACTTCAGTGCCTTCTGAAACTCGGTGTAGGAAGGAGGGAGTGACATCCATTGCCTGACAGGGTGTTGTGGTACCTTACGGAGCAAGTCCTCAGCTGCGGTAGATGGACAATTCAGAAGCATCTGAAAGTGTTCCTTCCACCTTTTAAGGATGGCTTGATCATCCGTAAGCCACAGAGAATGGACCAGTCTGCTTCTACTGAATCTTGCGGATGTGCTGATGGTGGAGCCTCACTGAGAAGCTATGTGAGACGATTGGAGTAGTCTTCCTGAATTGCAGGGATCTTCAGCCTCATGACGTTAAAGCAACGTGCCCTCTTTACCCTGTTGTAGAGGGGGAGGTTCCGCAGACGAAGTCTGAGACGAGTTATCAGGAGCCGATGGTCTGTCCAATAATCGTCTGCACCGGGCATGCTGCGGGTCACAAGGACATCACTCCGGTCATGTAATCGAGTGAAGATATAGTCAAGGATGGTCCAGTGCTTTGACCGCTGGTGTTTCCAGGTGGTTTTGTGACAATTTGGAAGCCGGGAAAGAGTATTAGTGATAGTCAACTCTTTTTCAGTACATATGCCAAGAAAGAGAAGCCCGTTGGAGTTGCAGGATCCAAGCCCCTGCTTGCCCAGAATGCCCAACCAAAGTCTATGGTCACAACCGACTCTGGCATTGAAGTCTCTGAGCACGAGGAGCTTGTCTCTGCTGGGGATGGCACTATTCAGGGCAGCATAGAATGACCCCTTGACGTCACCTTCAGAGTCAAGACGGAGATCAGAGTCATGTTGTTGCTGTCGGGGAGCGGCACACGGAGAGTCACAAGACATTCATTTATGGCGGTTGGGGCTAGGCTATAGCAATTCACCAATGATGTCTTGATCGCAAAGCCAACGCCATGGATCCGCTGCTCAAGTTCTTTCCCTTTCCAGAAGAAAGTGTAGTTGGCTCCAACTTCAGACAGACTTCCCTCTCCGGCAAGTCTTGTTTTGGACAGGGCAGCGATATCAATGTTGAAGCGGTCAAGCGCCCGACTCACAAGGGCAGTGCGTCGGTGTGGTCTATCATCGTGGTCTATTGAGGGTCCTCACATTACATGCTCCCACCTTTTACGGTGGGAGCATGACCGTAAATCTCTACCATGCAAAGCAAAAGCCATACATCAACAACATCCACTGAAAATGTGTGGCGCATTATGAAGCGCAAAATACAACAGAGACCCCAGACTGTTAAACAACTGAATCAAGCAACAATGGGAAAGAATTCCATCTACAAAGCTTCAATAATTAGTGCCTTCAGTTTCCAAATGCTTATTGAGTGTTGTTAGAAGGAAAGGTGATGTAACACAGTGGTAAACATACCATTGTCCCAACTTTTTTGAAACATGTTGCAGGCATCCATTTCAAAAGGAGCAAATATTTGCACAAAAACAATAAAGTTTATCATTTATTGAATAGGTTGAAGAGGATTTACAAATCATTGTATTCTGTTTTTATTTACATTTTACACAACGTCCCAACTTCATTGGAACTGGGGTTGTAATAATGTTATTCCTACCATGAATAAATCCACTGAATTCTTGTTAATACCACAATTAAAAACAACATAAGAATCATTGCTTTCAACATTGTATGTGGTTGCTAATGAAGGTGTTATTGGTTATTTTGCTGGATGCCAATTGCTGGCTGATATATATCAGTTACTTTCCTGAGAAAAACCTGAAGACACATTTACAGCAGTATTGTGGTACGAATAAGGCTCATAGTTTAGTACACACACACTCTGCCCTCCCACAGTATTATATGTCACTGTACCTATTTTTGCAGCTACCGTGTAAGCATTTATCAAATTCATTTCAGGAGCATTTGAGCAGATTAACGACAGCTGCTGGCCATTTCATAATAAGCCATGTTTTCTTTGGCATCATCTGCAGTTAAAGTAGCAACAGCTGAATGTTTACTTATTTTTTTTGTTCTCTGGAGCCATCGGGACAGTCATCTTGGTCTGGGTTTCCTTTCAGAAAGCGTAGGATCTTCTCAATTGTGGCATCCTGGTATTCATGGGACCACCTGTGTCAAGACAACAGGCATTTGAACATGCATACAACAAGAAAACCATTTGATCTCAATGGCTTTGTTACAAATTTACAAATAACTGTTTACAACCTGGAAACAACACCAGACATTCACAAATTATTCATGAAATATCAGGGTGTAAAACACTAATGACTTGTGGGCGGCATGGTGGCTTAGTGGTTAGCACTGGTGCCTCACAGCATGAAGGTCAAGGGATCGCTTCCCGCCCTTTGTGTGGAATTTGCATGTTCTCCCTGTGTCTGTGTGGGTTTCCTCCACGCACTCTGGTTTCCTCCCACAACCAAAAACATGCTATTTTAGGGTCTGCTCCTGTCCCTGTCCCTGACCAAGGCAGCATCTCCACATCTGGAATTGGTCCCTGGGTGCCGGTGCCGCAGACCGAATGATACCCCCTAAAAATCCGTTCGTCCTGCCTTCACTGCGCATCCATCATTTCAGAGTGTCAGACGTATTTCACAGATTATCACCTCATTTCTGCTTAAAACTGCACTCCAGTGATCATCTATCTCAGCAACAAGATACCTGAAGCTTTTGTACAACAATCATTTCCACATAAATTCTGCATTACTTCATAATACAGGGCTGTGAAATGAAAATTGTGAAATCCAAGGAAAAATTTGCAGGGGTCATTTGAACCGTCAATGATCATGTTGAAATAATCGAATATGACCTGGAAGTAGGACCTGGTATGATTTTCCTTTTAATTGTAAACCAAATTATGCATTAACTCAGAACAATTGAACTACATGAAATCCATGAAGATTGAAAAGACTGTTAAAGTATTTCAAAAACCACAGCTAAAGCTTGTAGAATATTTTAAAAATCAGGGTAAATATCAATAAAATACCTTATAGTAAAAAGCCACACATTCTTGTGTAAATTCCTGTAAAGCCACAATGTCTTTTTTCCCATGAAAAAAATCTACATTAATAAAACTAATTTACATTCTTGTGTAAATTCATGTAGCCTAAATTCATTCAAAGCGACAATGTCTTTTTTCAATGAAAGAAAAAAAAAGGCACAAACTTTTCTGAAATTCTGTTTGAACAGCACAATGTTTATTTTCCAGAGAGAGAAAAAATTCTTACCAGTTCGCTTTTCCCATTTACCGCTAGGTGTGTTCATGAAGCCAGCAACAACTCCACAGATTCTTGTCCTTATCAGACTTTTTCAAACCGTCTTTCTCGCCATCTTTGCTCTGTCTGATGTCGCTCCGTGACACAGACAAGTTGCAAAATTCTTCTTTTAAAAACTTGAAAGTTCTAAACGTTTGCGATGTCCACATGCTATGTTGAGCTAAGCTTCGCACAGGAGCCACACAGCGTCACTGCAGCAACCAACCAGTCCCACTTTACGACAACTGTCGTAACAGCCAGGTTTTGAGTGGCATTTATTCTCCTCGAAACTCCGCGGATCCGAGGAAACTGATTTGTATCTGTAACACACAGATCAGTGTCTGCGGACTTATAAAACTTGCATGATGTCGTAAAAAAGAACGCTTTGCGATAAGCGTTTTAAAAACTCAGTAACAATCACGATTAAAGAGTACAACACTAACACCCCCCCCATGATGAAATCCGTGGAATCCCCGGGTCCGCGGAGTTTTCACAGCCCTGATAATAAAAGACAGAGGTAGCGATCAGAGCGCAGCAGCCATGACCTGCTGCTCCTGCTGCATTCACTGCAAATCCATCATTTCAAAGTTTCACTGATTATCGCCTCATTTCTGCTTGAAACGGCCTCATTTCTGCTTAAAACTGACTTTAGAATAATTTAAGAGGTTTTACCTTGTCATCTGATGGTTAATAATCCCATTATTCCCTTTGATCACTTTGGGTGAAGAGAGTCCATCTCAGATGAGCTGCTGTGGTCTGACATGACGCATGCGCAGTGGAGGCAGGGTGAACAAATTTTTAGGGGTGGACTGCTCAGTCTGCGACACCGGACTGTGACTGCCCATTCTTCCTAGTGGTTGGATTGTGTCTAACTGTAATTAGGAAGCAGCAGACAAATTTTGTTGTATGTATGTACAATGACAAAGGCTCTATTCTATTCTTTTCTATTGTCTAAACCTAATCATGTAAAGATTAACTAAACTCAAAGTGACATTAACACATGAAATCAACTCCACACACTTTAGCTGGTGCAAGAACCAGCACGTCCGCTAGGTGCCGAGTATGCTTTGGCTAAAGGCGCCAAAGATTACTGAGCCGGGCCCGGAAGAGGCCACTTGTTGTCATTGACAACCACTCACACACATGGATGATTGCCGGTAAGGCCAAAAAGCTGAAGCCATGATACGGGGTGAGCATTTCCCCCGAGGTGACCATGAGCGATATTTACAGCCAGTGTGCATGTGGTATGCTGGACAATGTAGGTAGTTTGAACGCTAAGAACAACGGTTGTAAGGTGAGTTTTTCCTCGTCCTCAAGAATGAAATGAACTAAGTGCTGTAAACTTGTGTTAATTCATATTACAAGGGGAAGTTTCATTTCCCAACTTTAAAACTTTACCATGTTATGTTCTCTGTTCCTAAGAAAAAAGAAATGTAAAAAAAATCCACCCTCCCTCATCACTTTTTTCCTGATGTCAAGGATAACAAACTGTTTTTTTTGTGGGGCCTTATTGTCAGTCAATAAAATAAGAGATAACACACACCTGATTCCAACAACCAAATCAGCAGCCACACACAAACATCTATAATTCTGACACCTTGCACCTAATCTGTATAAATTACCCTCCAATTAGAGTAATCTGTACACACCATGAGCTCATATTCATTTCTTTGACATCCTAATATGCTGCAATAAAAAGATGGGCTGGGGGTGGGCAAGGATATGTGCCATTTGAGATTATCTCCTCGAGGCAGGTGGGGACGGGGTTTGACTTATCAAGGAATTCTGGTGTTCATCAGGGAGATGTTCTGGCTCCTTCTCTGTTCCATGTCCAACAATTTTGGTGCCTTCATCAGTGAGGAAAGGTTTACTGACCTTGACTTTGCAAATGACAGTGTGACATTTGTGGAATTACTGGCTAGCCAGACTGAGACACTAGAGTTCGGAGTAGAGGGTTCTGAGTTTATAACTGTCATCGATAAAAACTAAGATCCTGGCTTTCAATGTCTTCCTAGACTCAGCCATCAGAAGTATATCTGTACGTGGTAAACGTCAAAACCTCCTGAAAGATTCACTTATCTGAGCAGTCACATTCATGTTTACAGGACCTTGGCCTTTAACACTGAGACACCGGGAAAGTGCTTATAATTATGAGGTCATTGGATAGAGGTGTTTGGCAACACGGATAATTTCGCAATAGAACAGAAGGTCCAAGTCTTTAGGTTTCTGGTGCTTCCAGTCTTATATGGTTGTGAGATCTGGATGCTAACCAGTGACTAAAGGTTGAGGACTGCATGCCTTCGGTACTAGGTCTCTTCGGCAGATCCTTGGACATACCCAGAATGTCTGTGCTAAACAAATATTTACGTAGGAAGACTTGGATGAGGCGTACCACCTACACTGTGACAGAATGTCACCTGCGACATTATCAACACACATGCCTCAGTACTGAAGATCTCAGCAACTGGAAATAAAAGCCAATAGTGCACAAATGCATCACCTAATAGATGGCTACTGTTTGAAGACTTGGGCTAGGTCGTTATTTTGCCTGGATTGTTACCAACAAGTACCCAGGGTGGTTCCATAGTGTGATGGATGCAGGGACATGTGGCACGAGCACAGTCATGCACCTCACCTAATATTGTGATAATGGTTAGTTTTATTGAACAAATTCTAATGATAAATTAATGTTGAACTTTAACTCTGTGGACTGTTTCATACAGGTAGATATTGTGGTACAGTGATTAAATGCTTTAAAAAAGTCATGTAAAATCCAAGAAATACATCAACCTTCTGAAATAAGTGAACAGGTACTGTTTTTCACAGAAAATATTCAGAGTGAATCAGTAGCTTACTGGATGCCATTGCACTTGAGAATAGATCTCATGTCTTCTGGTAGAGACATTGGGTCTGGCCAGCTGAAATTATCTGTGACAGGAACGATATTCTTCTTAGAAGCCAAGGCCGTGGCGATTTCCTGCAAAAGTAAATATAACTTCTTTTAGTCTCTTAATTACTTGTCAAGAAATATAAGACAAGAAGCAGACAGGATTTTCTTATATTTGTATGACTTTTTTCCACATTAGTAGGAACTACTGGTCAACAGGAACATAATCTATGGGCCCACAGAACATCTTGGCCTCATTGGTACAACTTAAGGTGGAAAAATTACAATGTTGGTACACCTAGAGCTACAAAAAAATGGAACATATAACCTTTTGGGTTGCTCTCTGGGACATTCTCAGAAGTTACTGGATCCCCAACAACTTGCCAGTCATCATAACCAGCTTATACACAGGTAGGTAATGTGAGTGCTGCATGGAATGGGCATAGAAACTCTGGCATTCAGATGTAGTGCTAGCTCCTACATTTGTCAATGCTTGCATGGACTGGGTGTTAGGTAGGGTTATTGATACCAGAGGCTTAGAAAGACTTGCTGATCTTGACTTCGTGGACAACGCTGTGACCACTGCAGAATAAATGTATACCTGAATGAAGGTGTCAAACCTTCGCCCCTTGGGCACGTTAGCTACAAATGACAGAGGCAAAACGACGAGCTGCCATTCATTTTCTATCAGAGTAGGTGTTTTAAAAGTAAAAAGACAAGAGGGGCCAAAACGTCTACTTCATACAAATACTGGTACACTAGTTGCTCACTCAAACAAAATATTCCAAGTTGACAGAATACGCCCTGAAGTGTATTCTGTCAACTTGGAATATCTGTATAAATCTATTTGGCATTGTTCTCTCTGATACTTAGTAAAAGTTAATGAGGAATAATACACACTTCTAAATTTAAAAACTGTTTTTGTAACCAGATAATATCTGAGGTGATTTATAAGACATCTTACAGAGATGTTAGCAAGACATTGAACTGAAGAAAATTGATTGAACTTTGGTTCCATTAAGCAGTCAACCACAGAGGGAAAGCTCATAGCGATAGTGTCGAGTTTCCCCATCGTTTTAAATCTATTTAAACACTGTGCACAGTTAACGGCATGTAACCATGAGTTGGCCAATCCCCAGGAGTGCCCGTCAAGTGACAAATGTGTTTGTCAACCTCATTTATAGCTAATCTGTCTGTGGATTTAAAGACATTCACATTTCTCATGAAGAGCAGGTAGCTGAGGTTTGAAACCCTCTCACGCTACCTGTCTGTGTCCTTGGACAAGACACTTAATCTACATGGTCTCAGTCCACCCAGTTGTAAATGGGTAGCAGCCTTAGCTGCAGAAATATCCTGCGTCAGATTGGCGTCCCTTCTAGGGGGACTCGTAGGCTCTCATCTGTTTGATGCTACGGAATCTAGAGATAAGCACTGGCACCAACGGGCCACAGGGCCTTTAATCCTTTAATGTCACTGCATTTTTCAATAGAATGTATGAGATGTCAATATGCTCTACCAAACGATTGAGCTGAACATTAAAGGGATGCAGGACTTACATCTTTGAGAGAAGGCTAGGAAGTGCTTATGGAGTCATAGCATTACTGGACAGGTGTTTGGTGATGCTCAAATCACTAGGGAAATGAAAGATCCAAGTTTTAGGATCCTGGTGCTTCTTGTCTTGTTGAACACCAGTGAGAAAGTGATGACTGTATGTTTTTGATCCTGTGTCTAGGTGGAAGATCCTTGGGTACTACTGGAATAACTGGCAAACAAATGGTTACTTAGGAAGACTCATAAGGAATAATCACTTGCACTCTGAGAAAATGTCAGCTACCATGTGGCATGTTTCTCTGGCTTGATCCAGCATACAAGTGCCTCTTTGTTCAGGACCCCAGTGATTGGAAGATGCTAAGGGGATGTCCATATTTTACTTGGCTACAGGAGACAGTTGGCTATTTTCAACTGACCAATTGTCTGCCTGGGTGATTGCCATGCAGGACCAGGGACAGTGCCATTCTTTGGTGGATACAGTGATGCACAGCACCAGCACATGTCCCAGATGTTACAGGATTGTGTCATTTGACCACTTGAGATACTGAAAACCTGTTTAGCTCATGGACTACAACACATACCCACAATGCAGGATAACATGCCTACAGATATTTAATAGAAAACTGCATTTTAACTACAGAATAAAAGTAGCAATGCTAACAGCTGTGGTGACTGCCTGGAAAAGCTACCAATTAAATCAGTGGATACTTTTAGAAAATGTTATTTAAAAAATGTATTTACTTACAATTACACGGCACAAATAATGAAGCAGCCCAGTGAAGTATTAAAATGGCAAATCACTCTCCAAACATACTTATGTACAATTTAAACTAGTACAAATCTTACAGGCACTGTTGGGGAATGTGACCTAGTAAGTCCCTTTGGCTGCTCCCTTGTTTTTACTTGGGGTCACCGCACATGAATTAGCAAGTTTTAGTCTGACGCAACTCCACATTACATGGAGAAATGTGGCAGGGGTGGGGTTTGAACCGGGAGCCTGAAACCAAGCGCACTAACCACTTGGCCACCACCCCTGCATTGTGGATTGTGAATTAGGCTACTGTATTCATGCTGAATAAGCACTCTTCTCTGCCATTATCATTAAACACATTGTGATAAGGAGTTATAGAGCAGCAGGGTGGGTCAAAGTTTAAAGTGGAAGTTTGTTATGAAACATGGACCAGTTCAGACCTTATGCACCCAGTCCTTTGTGGCAGTGTCGCCCATGCACTTGTCGAGAGCGTTGGCAGACAGGACCAGGATGAAGTTACGTGCCCTCTGCACACTCTGAATCAGCTTGTCCTCAAATTTACCAGCGGTCAATTTCTCAACATCAATGAAGACGCTGAATCCTCGAATCTGCAGGTGCACCTTCAGAAGGCTTGGTGTGGGAGTGATAGTCGATGAAAAAACAATGTTTTATACAGAGAACACTGCATGAAGAACTTGTAAAATCTTGAATGAAATAAAATACTTTTAAATTCATATCTGTTTACACCAAGGAAACAAAAGCCAAATCCTGACACCAGTATGACCATTCCATAATGATTAGTTCCACCAACAGGCAGGGGTAGAGGCTAATGTGTGCACATTCACCTCACACATAAAGAAGCAGCTTACTCACAGTTAGCACTATTAGCCCGTAGCCTCTGACTGCTATAGCAATGTTTGTGTTATAAGTAAGTACGAAAAAAATGCATCAGGTTTTCAAACGTTTATCTGCACTACTCATGCACCTCACGTATGACAGTCTGTTCAGTGACTTAAAAAAAAGCTGTTTACTCACATTTTTTGCCTGGTATAGTAACATTAAGTAGTTCATTAGCTCACTGTGTGTGCCTTGTAAATGAATAATGCTGCAATTAGATTAATTTTGCTTCTTGTTGCATAAAGTGGTAAATGCAACTTATAGGCTTTTTCTCATAAAGAGGTATTTTGGAGAGGTGCGACATGCACTCCAGTATGACTTATACTCTGGAAAATATTGTACTGCGTGCCCTCAATATACATTTTAACTGGTTCTGCCTTTACTGACAATCTCATTTTCTATCTTACTTTCAACACAAAAACCGCTTCAGTTCTGACCTGGCCAGCTGGGAGCCGGTTGACCGCCTGTAGCTGATGAACACGTCGGGTCCTGAAGGTTGAGCATCTGTATGACATTGTTTTAATGGCTGGCGGCTAGCAGCTAGGATCTTGGCTCTATGGACCCCATTCTCTATGCGACAGTCGTGCTCAAGCTGCTGATCAGTCAGCATCTGAACGTTAGTACGATCCACTCCTGACTGGACCAGGCCATAGGTGTACTGACGGAAGCGAGGATCCACCTCAACTAACCAGTCAGCCATATTGTTTGGGTCACATGTGGAGTAGTTGGCGTAAGTCTTCAAGACACGCAAATCTCTCAAGAACCTGGTGGGTCACCCAAAACAGACAATTATCAGCAAAGAGTGCAGGATTGTATTGTATTCAGAGCTGCATGTCAAAATATTTTTACCACTTACCTTTTGCACGTAAGACCTGCAGATATTCCCAGATCAGCCCTCAGATCCTGGTCTGTGATGTTTAGCAGGAGGTCTCCATCCACCTGTAGCTCCTATATAATACGTATATTAAACATAAGATGGAGGTCTACAAATTACCCAACAGGTTAGCAATATGTATGGACAATAAATATGTATGGTTGTATTTACGAGGTCTGTCCATAAAGTAACGGTCCTTTTTATTTTTTTCAAAAACTATATGACTTTCATTCATATGTTTTTACGTCAGACATGCTTGAACCCTCGTGCGCATGCGTGAGTTTTTCCACGCCTGTCGGTGACGTCATTCGCTTGAGAGCACTCCTTGTGGAAGGAGTGGTCCCGCCCCCTCGTCGGATTTTCATTGTCTGGAAATGGCGGAATGAGGAGGACTTTTTTCCATCAGAATTTTTTCAGAAGCTGTTAGAGACTGGCACCTGGAAACCATTCGAAAAATTTATCTGGCTTTTGGTGAAAATTTTACGGGCTTCACAGAGAATAAGGACTATTACTACAGGTTTAAGGACCCCTTTAAGGACGCTCGGCGCGCCGCGCCGACGACGAGGCACAAACCACTGGATCATTTCTAAATGGATGGCTCTGTGGATACGAGACCGTCGTGTGCTCTTTCTCTGGTTATCACAAGAGCTGGACATCAGCCATTTTTCGGCAGATTTCACTTTTAACAAGAGATTTTGTCATGGAAAGCCGCGCGGAGGCTTCGCGCGTCACGACCGAGTCGCTGATGAAGCGAGACAAAGGAACGCCTCCGTTTCGGAGTGTTAGAGGACAAGTTGGGACATGTCCAGCTCTCCACAATTTCTCTTATACTCACTTGACTGGTAAGCACTGAAAGCCGAGATAAACATGTCCCAACTTGTCCTCTAACACTCCGAAACGGAGGTGTTCCTTTGTCTCGCTTCCAAAGCGAATCGGTCGTGACGAGAGAAGCCTCCGCGCAGCTTTCCATGACAAAATCTCTTGTTAAAAGTGAAATCTGCCGGAAAATAACTGATGTCCAGCTCTTGTGATAACCAGAGAAGGAGCACACGACGGTCTCGTATCCACAGAGCCATCCATTTAGAAATGATCCAGTGGTTTGTGCCTCGTCGTCGCAGCTCAGAGCACCGACCGTCCTTAAAGGGGTCCTTAAAGCTGTAGTTAAAGTCCTTATTCTCTGTGAAGCCCGTAAAAGTTTCACCGAAAGCCAGATAAATTTTTCGAATGGTTTCCAGGTGCCAGTCTCTAACAGCTTCTGAAAAAAATTCTGATGGAAAAAAGTCCTTTTCATTCCGCCATTTCCAGACAATGAAAATCCGACGAGGGGGCGGGACCACTCCTTCCCAAGGCATGCTCACAGGCGAATGACGTCACCGACAGGCGTGGAAAAACTCACGCATGCGCACGAGGGTTCAAGCATGTCTGACGTAAAAACATATGAATGAAATCCATATAGTTTTTGAAAAAAATAAAAAGGACCGTTACTTTATGGACAGACCTCGTATAGAGCTAAGAAAGTTGGTTCCCTTTCACACACCTGGAAACGGTCACAATAGTTGCTGAAGCCAACCTGCTGGAGCCAGGTTTGAACTTCACATGTTTTCCAGTTTGGCACACAAGGAAGGATGCGTTTCGGTACCTTTTCTCCCACCATATTTAGTGCCCGCTTGGCAAGTGCACAGACTGTACCATTACTGGAGTACATGACGATTCTTTTTAGGCTCTGAACCGCTCCGATCTCTTGAAATATCTTAAAGAGGACAAATTAAAACTGTTATTTGTCATTCATGACAATCGCAATAATGCCACCAACTCCACTGCCTATTAATTTTAGGTCACAGGATAAGGAGATTGTGGCAGTACCCTGGTATTGTTTTGGCGTGACTTGATGCTAGCTTCAACACAGAGATAGAAGGCTGCAATGCATTTTCCCTCCACTCTTGTACCATCCAGCAATGGCAGCAGATGTTGAAGATCCGTTGCAGTCCTTCCCTGCATGCAATCTGCACTGTCCAGTAAACTGCGGGCAAAGTCATCAGGATCCAACGATGCAATAAACGGCTCTACCAGTTCCAACGTTCCAGATTTCACAACCTGTTTCTCAATTTCTCGGTTAGCCGCTAGCACAGTGACCGCTAGGCATGCATGGAATCGAATGAGTTCATCCTCTTTGGAAAAAGCCAGTGGGAAAAGCCATTCAGCTGCCTTTTTCTCTATCATCAATCGCTGGCATCGGTGGCCTCCATACATAGCACAGTTTGCTAGGGCCACAGCACAGTGGCGCAGAACTGTGGGATCTGTACCGCTGCACCAAAACAGGAGAGCATCTAGGGCACCATTGGAGATGAGGTGAACAGATGTCTCCTCTGTGTGTTTAAACATGTGTTCCAGGATCCCAGAGACACTGCGGGCCAGTTGGGCATCTTCCTGCTGACGCGTCAGGTTGAGGATCACCCCCAAACCTATTCGTGCAACGTATTCTCTGGCAAAATACAGAAAGGGAAAAATTGAAGGCATTAATCTGGGCACAAAAGTGACCAAAAAGATACACTTTAAATCATTGTAAACCATAACCTTTAACATAATTAGAAGTTTACTAAATAAACAAAATGCATTATGTGAAGTATCTTTGAGGCAGTGCACATTTTGAATGCATTTTGTTTATTTTTGCCTTTAGAGGAATCTATCCAGCTCTCTATATGCAGGTGTACCATCAATTTATTTACGTGTATATTTTGTCTAAACCTGATTTTTTTTTAGGTCATTTTCAGTGGCAGCTATTAAGGGGGAGTTGCACACATTTCACGCATGCGCAGTTTTTTTTAATTGTACTATTTCTACCCCCCACCACCACCCTCCAATTTGTGCTCCGTTGTCATGAAATGCATTTGCACTTGGGCATGCGCACTTAGAATCAACCTGAGCAGTGGGAAGAGACATATGGGGAAAGAACTGTATGCCACTCCTGGTCAGATCCGGTGTCGCCGACCAAACGGTCACCCCTAAAAACTGGTCTGCCCTGCTTTCACTGCGCATGAGTTATTTCGGACCACAGCAGCACGTCAGACTCGTTCTCTATACCCTCTTAAATCATTCTAAACTCAGTTTTAAGCAGAAATTAGGTAATAATCGGTGAGTCATTACTGACACACTGAAATGACGTGGGAGCAGCACGTCAGAGTCAGACATGCTGCTGTGGCGCTCTGATCCATCCCCTGTCTTTTATTATGAATTAATGCTGAATTTATGTGGAAACAATTGTTGTACAACAGCTTCAGATATCTGTCGCTGAGACAGATGATGACTGGAGTTCAGTTTTAAGCAGAAACGAGGTGATAATCAGTGAATCGTGGCTGACGCTCAGAAATGATGTTGCTGACGCTGCGAAATGCCACATGCGGAGTGAAGGCAGGGCGGACGGACTTTTAAGGGGGTAGCGTTCAGTCGGTGACACTGGATCAAACTTTGTGAGGTTATAGTGAGTGCCAGTCTATACCTCACTTTCAAATATGAGTGATTGGGGCACATTTGATTCAGATATAATGTAAAATATTAAATTTAAAATGGCCAAAAAAATCTGTATTTGGATCAGATCTGGACTTTGTCAGTCAATAAAGGATACCATCCTAACTAACGCTCTCAAATATGAAAGAAATTTGATCTTTTTGAGAGTTATTAATTTTTGAATAGAGATTGATAGGAATTTTGCCAATTTCTAATATTTTCCTCGTTTTGATCTTTGACCTACGACCTTGAAAATTGAATCAATTCTTATCAGGATATGAATCTTCAATAAAAATTTAATAACAAAATATAAAAAATTGTGGGCTCCAGGCTGTTCACAAACAGACAAACAAAGAAAGAACCAGGGCGAAAACATAACCTACTCCAACTTTGGTGGGAGGTAAAAAGGGAAAGATATTCCAAAAGAAAAAGCTGAACTAAGATGAACGCTGTTGCATGCAGTATTTGTCTGGGTTTGTTTATGGCAAAACCCAAACAAGTCACACTCACCCCAATTCACCTGAAGCCAGATCTGCCCCTGATTTCTACCATGAACACGTGTGATTGCTGGGCAGGACTTGTACCTGTTCTCTGAAGTCAGGATCTGCTCCAGCAGTTTTGCAGACTCATATGTGATCTCCACAGCAGGATCCTGTTGGAGGTGAAGCAGCACCTCCAGGCCTCCGTCCAGCCGGATCCTTTTGCAGATCTCTTCGGCCACCTGACGGCCCACTGTAGGCATAACCCAGGCCTCCTCCACTAGCTGAAAAATCTCCGCAATGGCCCCGCGACTCTCCTCTGAGCTGGAGGTTTCCTGGGCTGACTTCAGCCTCCTGATGGCGGAGCGGAGGGCGGGGATGGAGGAGTCCAGCGCCGTCTGCACGTCGGCGTTCATCCCCGGAGAGACCGCTTTGGGGTCGGTGCTCCTCCGGCTCTGGAGCCGGCTGACGTAATCCGGGACTGTGAGTCTGTCTGAACTAAACATGATATAGAAATGTCGGTAGAGCCTCCACAGGAAGAGCGTCAGAGAAAAAAGCATCTACCGACAGGCCGGAGAAAAACTGCGGACCCTATGCCCCAAATCCAAGACAGACACGTCTCCAAATTCGTTGCTACAAATTAAACATGACACTAAATTACATCATCTCTCACCATGTCTGGCAGGACGAAGACTCGCACACAACCCGTCAAGAAGAGGTCACGATGTGTTTTCTCGGAGGCTTCACTGCGGATAAAAGACGGCTACTGTTTAACTCTTTACTCGTATTAATTCAGATTTGCAGGAACAGGCGGCCTGTTGTCGCGCAGTTTTTTTTCCCTCCCAGCACACTCGACGATAGGTAGCTGTCTATTTCAGTCTGAAATATTTTATTTTAAGTAGTTGCCTTTTAGCATCTTCTACCGCATGGCGCGCGACCCATCCCTCAGTTTGCTCCGCCCACCAACTTGATCCTGCCGCCTGAAGCAGATGTTTCGGATTAAGATGTGGCCCGTTATTTTGTGTGCGCCGTCTATATTATATGTGAGTGAAAATGTAATCATACAAAAAATAAAAAAAAATAGATGAAAAAAAACGTTTAAAAAAAGCCTTGCAAGCTCAAAAATAAATAAATAAATAAATACAAATTTAAGACAGCCTGTGAGAGTTAAAAAGCACAGGCCAGAAGCTGAATATTAACTAGTTTTAAGAAACTTCCTCACCCACATCAAAAGCACAACTTCCTGAGAGTTTTACTAACTTACCTGAAAAATAATATTTATTTGCAATGTAAACTTATTTGATCTTTTTTTTTTTAAATTAAGCAAGCACAGCAGGATCTTTTCTAGGATCCCACTCAGAAGGCTGGATCATCTGAACTGCCTGTTTGGTGCATATGAACACCCTTTTGCTCAAACAAGGTGTTTATTATGGACCGGTCCATCTTGGTAAAGAAGGAGCTGAGCCGGAAGGGGAGGCTCTTAATTTACCAGTCGATTCACGCTCCTATTCTCATCTGTGGTCATGAGCCTTGGGTAATGACTGAAAGAATAAGATCGTGGCTATAAGCGGTAGAAATGAGATTCCGCCGTTGGGTATCTGGGCTTACCTTCCTGGCCAGGGTAACAAGCTTGATTATCCGGGAGGGACTCTGAGTAGATCTGCTACTTCACATCGAAAGGAGCCAGTTGAGGTGATTCGGGCATCTGGTAAGGATAGTAGAGAAGCTTGAATCTTCGACTGGACTTGACTCATGTCAAGCAACTCAGTCGAAGATTCAAGCTTCTCTACTATGGAAACCACCTGGACAACTGAGAGCCTTCACAGAAACATCTGGTAAGGATGCGCCCTGGCCGTCTCTCTAAGGAGGTCTTCCAGACACGTCCAACCAGGAGGAGGCCCCGGTAACACGCAAGACACATTGGAGAGACTATATTTCCCAAGCTGGCTTGGGAAGGCCTTGGGATCCACCAGGAAGAGTTACAGGACTTGGCTGAGGATAGGGAAGTGTGGGATGAGTTGCTTGCTCTGCTGCCACCTCGACCCAGACCTGGATAAGTGGCTAAAAATGACTAAATGATGACTAAGCAAGCGCATAACCCTTAAACTTTAAATTACTACTGGATTACTGCTTGCTTTAAATAAGTATTCTTTAATTTGAATTACTGAGTAATCAAGACTGAATCCCTTCACATAAATAGCACCTGTACGTTGTGCAAATTTCTTTCAAGTATTTGAACTTCCAAAGTATAACCAGAGTAAAAAAAAATGTTGAAATAGCTGAGATCAATTTTTTTTTTCTTTAATATTTATTTCATTCATTTAAAAGAAAAACAGAAAAGCAAAAAACAAAAGCACCACAATACCAGAATGAAAAGGAGCAGAAAGAAGAACAAGTCTTATGATTTCTGCCCCTTTTAACAATACAATCTTTCAATATACAGCATCATAGTCAACATTATTTAACAGATTGCATTTCTTTAACTTGTCACATACCACTGACCCATTTCATAATTATGACCATTAATTAATAGATTACATCACTGACAGGTTACATTTAAACTTAAGACACTCCAAACATTATTAACAGTTTACTTTTTTTTTTTTTTTGACTTTCTTGCAGCCCACTGACTTACTTCATAGTTTCATACTTACTTAATACATCTAATTTAATATGTTTTTTAAATAATTTAAGCGACCTTAATTCTTTAATTTCTTTATTAAGATTGTTCCATAATTTGACACCATTTACTGCAATACTCCTTTCCTTTACTTTGGTTCTAAATCTTGGTTTTTTAAAGACTTCTATTCCTTTCAATTTATAACTACTTACTCTTTTTTCAAACATATTTTGAATGTTTGTTGGTAAAGTATTTTTATTAACTTGGTACATCGTTTGTAATATTTTCAAATCAACTAAATCATGAAATTTAAGTACCCTATACTTAATAAACAATGGATTAGATGAATCTCTAAAACCACTGTTACTAATCACTTTTAAAGCTCTTTTCTGCAAAATAAATAAAGGTTGTATATAGGTTGTATATGTTGATCCCCAGATTTCTACACAGTAAGTTAAATATGGGACAATCAATGAATTGTACAATGTTAATAAACCATAACTATTTAATGAATATTTTACTTTATGCAAAACAGCAATGGCTTTCGCTATTTTTCCTTTTATGTAATTTATGTGTGACTTCCATGTAAGATCTTCATCAATCATGACTCCTAAAAATTTCATTTCTTTTACCCTTTGTATATCCATTCCATCTATTTGTAATGACACATTATTTTCTTTCGCTCTATCATTAAACAATATGAAATTAGTCTTATTAATATTTAGTGACAATCTGTTTATATCAAACCAATGTTTAACTTTTTCCAACTCTGTATTTATCACTTGTGCTACTTCCTGTATATCTGATCCAGAGTAAAACTTAGCCAACTTCAGAAACACTAAATAGTGTCTTTCTTGAACATTCTTTGTACAATCTGTGATTGCACATTAGTCTCCTCATCCTGACAGAGCTCACAAAAACAGGTTGTGTGCTTTAATATCATCCCTCACCACACCCACCATATGTCACTGACATCAGACAAATACTGTAATGCTTAAACAGTAGAAATAAGTGGAATTCAAATTTGTAATTACTTAATTATTTTAAGTTATGCTTTGAAGCTTTGCTTACTTAATATACAATTAGTTCAACTCAACCAAAAATTCTGAGTTTAATTTACTGTACTGTTATTTCTTCAAACCACCACCCCCTGCTGGCAGTAGTGAAAAGCAAGAAATTCTTCTGAAAAAACATCATCATAACATTAATAAAGACAGGTGCTTTCGCATCTGGTGAACGTTTGTGTATCTCATCAATTGCAAACACCAGCTGGATTGTTTGTGGATGCTGGATTAGGAGCAGGTGTGGTTTTCAGTGAGAAATGTACTAAATCGGAGAAATAAACTAGTTCTTCCTGATTGTTTTACAGCTATTACATTCAAACTGACACTCCCTCACAATGCAAATAATACTCTTGTCTTCCAAAATGACACAATGCCAGGTGGTACCAAGTATCCTCACAAGAGCTCTAGTACCAAAAACAACCAGCAGTCATCCCAACACGACAGTGGGTAGTGTCCAAGTCTCACAAACATACAGTAAGAAGAGGAAGCCCCGGGACCCGGAAGACTTGGACCTACATTCTCTTGAAAAGATATCAGAATTGACAAACACCTCTGTTCAGGGACCTCATGACCCCACAAGTTCTTTTCAGTCGTCACTTGATCTCAAAGGTCAAAAACCCAGAGTTAAGAATGTTACTGTGGAGATAAGTAAATATCTCTGCAAGTTCAACAGATAAACTTCTGATGGCCAAATCCAAGAAGTCACTGAAAGCCTAGATATTCATATAAATGTTGTGTGGCTGGGGGGGCCTGGCTGCCTTTTGTTTCTGTTTTCTGTCCTGTCTTTTGTTTTTCCTTCCAGGTGGCTTGCATTTGGGACTGAGTGGCTGTGTAGCTGAGTTTATCAGGACCTCACCCTGATCACCTGAGGCTGATCACCTGCGGCTCATCAGGACTCACAGCTGTGGTGCATCTACATGGATTGGAACATGGTGGCATTTAAGACTGGAGTACACAGTGTGTATTTGCTAGAGACTTGACCTTGTGACCAGACGGGTGAGATTGTCGTCTCGGGAGCCATCTCATCATCAGTGGATGCAGAGAACGTCCAGGTTTGATGCATGGTCTGTGAAAGAGGAGAGGGTGAGGTCTCACGCTCGTCAGCACACTTCCTGAGGTACGTTAGATTTTGTGACTAACATTTATACAGTCAGTAAATGTGGTGTCCCTCACACCTTATTATATTGAGCTGTATGTTGGTTGTTTAAATCAGCTTCCACTGCAGTGGAGTTTTGTGAACAGGGTGTTCTATGCCTGCAGGGTGGGAAGCTGATTTGCAATTAAGCCAGGAAGTGTTTGCTGTTTGTACACCTTTGAGTGGTCTCTCTGTGTGTTGAGTGTGGACTCACATAATGATTCCTTCTTTCACAGACTCGGTTTGTCGCGGCCACCTGGGGGGTGTCGGCAGGGTCCTTGGGTCCGAATTGGTTCTGGCTCCGGACCGTTAGCGCTGCTGGGAGCGCACCGCAATCCACCATGCCAGACCGCGCACTTTTATATTTTTTCACATCACTGTTATGTTTATTAAACTCTGTTATCCTTTGTACCGTGCTCTGCTTATTTTATACTGGGTCCTTCAAACGCTGGTCGGTTCTCCGGGCTGCGTCCGAAACATAACAATAAATCTCAGATCTTCCTCAAGTTTCTCAAGTGCTGCAGTCAGGGCATCCAGTGATTCCACAAAGATCGCAGCTTTATTCGTAAAGTCAAGGTCAATAAGACTTTCCTCACCTACAAAGGCACACAAGCTGCAACAATAATTTTTTTTATTTAGTTTGTCCAGGTACTTATGGCCTGTGACAATGAAGGGACTCTGTAATTCCTCAATAATTTTGTTAATCAAAGCTAAAACTCTACATTCAATCACTTATTGATTGTTTCATTTCAACTCTGCTATTGTGGTATACAGATGCAACACTGCCAAAAATAGAAAACTACTACAGCATTATACTACAGTGTACATAACACGTCTCTATTTTTCATTCTCTCGCGTTGCCATACCTAGGTTTTTGTAATTTGCCTTCTATTTGCACACTTTAATTTTCCCTACCGTTGCACAATTTGATTATCACTGCTACTGCGACACTGCAACTTTCCCCATGTGGGACAAACAAAGGAATATCTTAAAAAATTTCACTTTCTAAATACTTGTGGACCTGATTGGAATAGTAAACATGCCAAAAGAGAATGGTCAGGGGACATCTTTGCTGAAATGTGGGAGTTTTTGTATTGATTTCCCTGTCTATTTGCTCTAGTTGAAAGACTAGTACGGTTAAAGTCAACAAGGCTGCAGGCTGACCGACGCATGATTTCAGTGATCAGTAGCTCACAGTCCTTCACTGCCTTCTCATTCTTTAGTCTCACACAGCACGGACAGCATGAGGCTGTGGCTAGTTGTACTGCTCGCGCTGAGCGCTCCTACCTTTGCTGCAGATGGTAAGTACACTGTAAACCCAAATGTTCAAATTAATTAAAATTAAGCGGTGTAAACTCAAGTTTTAGGAAAACGGTCTACTTACTTAAATATTTCAAGTTTGTGTAACATGGTCTTGCTTTGTGAATAAATTAAACTACAGTTTTTTTGATTGACTTGAACTAATTACAATAACTGAAGTTATTGTACTTGGCCCCACAAATCTTAGAAACATGGTGTCTAACCAGATCCTTACTCTGGATGGCATTACCCTGACCTTTAGTAATACTGTGAGAAATCTTGGAGTCATTTTTGATCAGGATATGTCATTCAAAGTGTATATTAAACAAATATGTAGGACTGCTTTTTTGCATTTACGCAATATCTCTAAAATCAGAAAGGTCTTGTCTCAGAGTGATGCTGAAAAACTAATTCATGCATTTATTTCCTCTAGGCTGGACTATTGTAATTCATTATTATCAGGTTGTCCTAAAAGTTCCCTTAAAAGCCTTCAGTTAATTCAAAATGCTGCAGCTAGAGTACTGACGGGGACTAGAAGGAGAGAGCATATCTCACCCATATTGGCCTCTCTTCATTGGCTTCCTGTTAATTCTAGAATAGAATTTAAAATTCTTCTTCTTATAAGGTTTTGAATAATCAGGTCCCATCTTATCTTAGGGACCTCGTAGTACCATATCACCCCAATAGAGCGCTTCGCTCTCAGACTGCAGGCTTACTTGTAGTTCCTAGGGTTTGTAAGAGTAGAATTGGAGGCAGAGCCTTCAGCTTTCAGGCTCCTCTCCTGTGGAACCAGCTCCCAATTCAGATCAGGGAGACAGACACCCTCTCTACTTTTAAGATTAGGCTTAAAACTTTCCTTTTTCCTAAAGCTTATAGTTAGGGCTGGATCAGGTGACCCTGAACCATCCCTTAGTTATGCTGCTATAGACGTAGACTGCTGGGGGGTTCCCATGATGCACTGTTTCTTTCTCTTTTTGCTCTGTATGCACCACTCTGCATTTAATCATTAGTGATCGATCTCTGCTCCGCTCCACAGCATGTCTTTTTCCTGGTTCTCTCCCTCAGCCCCAACCAGTCCCGGCAGAAGACTGCCCCTCCCTGAGCCTGGTTCTGCTGGAGGTTTTTTCCTGTTAAAAGGGAGTTTTTCCTTCCCACTGTAGCCAAGTGCTTGCTCACAGGGGGTCGTTTTGACCGTTGGGGTTTTACATAATTATTGTATGGCCTTGCCTTACAATATAAAGCGCCTTGGGGCAACTGTTTGTTGTGATTTGGCGCTATATAAAAAAATTGATTGATTGATTGAATTGTATATTAAGTAAACAAAACTTCAAAGTATAACTTAAGCACAACTTAAAAGAATTAAGTAATTATATATGAAAATATTTATGTTGACTTCATGAACACTTTAGCAGGGGTGGTGGCCAAGTGGTTAGTATGCTTGGTTTTGGTGCAGAAGGTTCTTGGTTCAAACCCCACCTCTGCAACATTTCTCTGTGTAATGTGGAGTTGTGTCAGGAAGGGTATCTGCCATAAAAGTTGTCAGCTCAACATGCAGATCCACTTTGAATCTGCTGTGGTGAACCTGACTAGAAAGCAATGAAGCAGCTGAAGAGACTTACTTTTAACTTAATGAACACTTTAATTCAGTTGTAATCATAAGGTACAAGTAGCATATAATTGAAACTTTTAAGTTCTGGGAACAATTGACTTTTTTTTTTTTTTAACACTGTATTCAAAAGGGCAACTCCATATTCAATTACAACCAGTGTTGCCACAGTTACTTTGAAAAAGTAATCAGATTACTGATTACTCCTTGAAAAAGTAACTTAGTTACTTTACTGATTACTCAATTGTAAAAGTAACTAAGTTAGATTACTAGTTACTTTTTTAGTTACTTTTCCCAGCTGCCGACAACAACCCACGTCAACATGACAATGATACCTGTTTTGCCAAAACTTACTTTATAGTCACCCTTTCTTGACTTCAATGAAAATAAATACTTGTTTTATAAAAAGTAAAATAAAGACCTCTTTCTTGACCTCATATTTAACTGTTGACAGCACTGTAACAGTAAAACTTGCAATTTCGAACCTACATTGTTTATAAATGTAACTATTAAATTCATTCTAGCATTTTTCTAACATTTAAATTCTCTCTAAATATTTTACTTGTCGAAATTAATATTATTTTAAGTAGTATTAGTAGTTTTAGTAAAAAAAAAAGGCTTCAAAACTGGACCTTTAATCTAGGGGTGTTGTGAGGGGGGCACATCCCTGCCCCACGCCCCCATTCCATCTGGATTCGCCCCTACTTTGGCGTTTGAGCACAAAGAATGGATAACACTTATTTATGCAGAAAACGTGACCAGATTTACAGGTAAGAAAGTTTTATTGTGTTTTCACATCATGTGGTCCTCAGAAAGAGAGTTTAGGTGCATTTGAGTGGAAAATAGTGTTAGTTGTTGACGCGTCGCGGAGGATCAGCTGTTTTTAATGACCAGATAAAGAGCGGCTCAGCTCTAAATAAAGGAGGAAAAAAAGTATAAAAATGTCTTTGTAAAGCTCAGTGCAGGTGTGCTGATCACCGTGCTTTAAGAGGTGAGGACGAGTCGAGCAGCTGCAAAAAACCGCGGATGAAAAGCTCACAGCTCACTTAAAGTGGGCAGTTCAGTCGAACCCCGACCTCCTGCCCACAGACCAAGTTTAATGCTGCTATCGACCCACAATGAAAAATAATAGTAACGCACAGTGACATGAAGTAGTAACTTTAATCTGATTACTGATTTGGAAAGATTAACGCGTTAGATTACTCGTTACTAAAAAAAAAGTGGTCAGATTAGAGTAACGCGTTACCGGCATCACTGATTACAACATAAAATTAATGCAACAAATCGAACAGAGTGACTCAGAAAATTCTAGGACGGTATTCCATCCCATTGAAAGTAAAAGGGGTATATCCTAAAATATATTTTACTTTATCTACAACTGGTAGGAAAAAAAAAAGAAGGAAAACACATAATTCCAGTGAGGAACCCTGAGCAAGTATAATTATGCCCAACCAAACTAAATAATGACAGGGGTCCACCTATCCAAAAACAAATCCATATTCAAATGAAGCTTTGCCGTAATTTTTTCCATCAGATATACGTTTTTTAATCCCTCACGCCATTGAGGGAGAGTGGGAGGTAGTGCTTTTAACCAAGATCTCGTTATAATTTTCTTTGCTACCAATAAACAAATGTGGAGCAATTGAGCTTCCCTTTTTGTCAAACCACCCCTTGGGGTCAGCCCTATAATGTAATATTTTGGATCCAGCAGCAAATTAAAATTTAGGATGGGTCGGATCTCGGATCCCTAGCCAATATGTTGTGTGGGCCGCTGAAGAGGAGGTACTGCTGGCCCACCACCACCAGTCGGCGCCCTGCTTGGAGTGCGGGCTTCAAGCATGAGAGGGCGCCGGAGCCATTGGAAGTGACAGCTGTCACTCATCAACCACCTCATAAGAAGCGGATTACAACTCCACCTCCTCGCCGAGAAATCATCTACTCCTAGAGGTAACTTTCTCTGCTGAATTATTGATTGTCTAACATTGTTCTGTGTGCAGTCGCATTCCTGTGAAGACCCAGAAGAGGGACAAACAGGAGCTGCACGCGTAAAGACGTACCTGGAGGTGGAGGCTATCCCTCCCGGAGGAATTGAGTGTAAAGGTTGCTGGGTGTGAGGACTCACATTCACCGCCTTCTGTTTCTTGTCTGCCAGCAGTACCAGGGCCGACAACGGAGGACAGAGACCACCTGGGGACTCAGGGCTTGGCGGCTTCGGTGTTCTTCAGGCCGTTGGTGGTGGAAACGGTGTGGGCCCCGGCTCTTCGATCATCCGAGGTCTCCTATCTTCGAGCCTGCCCACAGTCCTCCTGTGTACAATTGGCATCCATTATTTCTGTTTGTATTCCGTTGTGTTCTTTCACAACATTAAATTGTTACTCCTTTTCTTATCCATTGTCCGTTCATTTGCGCCCCCTGTTGTGGGTCCGTGTTACGACACCTTCCCAACATATGGTTTCAAGGCGGGGCAGTCCCAAAAAATATGCAAATAATCCCCAATTTGTTTGCAATCCCTCCAACACAGATTAGTTTTACTATTATCATTATTAAAGGTATTTGATGGTGTCTTAAAAAATCTTAACTTAATTTTCCAATTGAACTCCGTCCAAATCGGACTGCTAGTAATTTTATGGCCTCTTTCACACGCCTCTTCCCATTCTTCATCCTCAATAATTGTGTTTGCTTCTAACTCCCACTTCCCCTTCACTTCCAGTGAGTTATCAGACAGTTGAGAATGTAAATATTTATACATGTTCGATATTATTTTAACTTTACTTTTTTCTGCAATCACCTTAATTAATATTTGTTCAATTGGTGTAGGCAGTTGTTTCAAAGCATCCCATTCTGCACATGACACTAAATAGTCTCGTAATTGTAAATATCGAGAAAAAAAAACCATCAGAACCTAAACCACATTTGTCCTGCAACTGTTTAAAAGATTTTAATATCCCTCCATCAAACATCTGATGGATAGTTATCAAACCCCTTTCTGCCCACCCCTTAAATCCAGAGTCTAATTTATTAGGTAAAAAATCAGCAATCTTAGTGATTTTAAGTGCCTGTGAGGTTGTTAAAGGTGCATTGATTTTCTTCCTACTCACATTCCACTCGTTTTTTATTTTCAAATCTCTCCATTTCTTTTGTTCTAAAAAAGGTACGGTCTCTAATGAAACAATTTGGGAAGCATGGTTTTCTAGTTTTATCCAATTTGTTTCCTCATCCTGCAATACCCATTCTACTAACCCACGCATCTGTGCAGCCCAATAATACAATTTCAAATTAGGCAAACCAAGACCCCCATTTTTTTCTTGGACTACATAATAGTTTCAGCTGAACTAGAGGTTTTTTCCTTTGCCAAATGAATAAAGAAATCATTTTGTCCAACCTTTTAAAAGTAGAGGATGGAATCCAAATAGGGAGGGCCTGGAACAAATATAACAACCGAGGAAGGAGATTCATCCTAACTGTTTCTATTCTCCCGATTAGGGATAAGGGTAAAATTTCCCAGCGGACCAGGTCAGATTTTATTGACAAAAACAATTTCCCATAGTTTTCTGTATATAATTGTGAGGTTTGTGGTGTAACCATTATGCCTAAATACTTAAATCCTTGGGTGGGCCAATTAAACAAAGCAACTTTATCCAAATCTAGCCACCAACATCATTGCTTGCGACTTTGTCTCATTGACCTTATAACCTGATATCATTCCAAAGTCCCCCAGACAATCCATAAGTGCCGAGACAGACGTCTGCAGGTTGGTAATATACAGTATCACATCATCCGCATAGAGCGAAATCTTGTACTCTACTCCACCCACCGATACTCCCTGTATATTGTCATTATCTCAGATCATTTCCGCCAGTGGTTCTATGCTTATAGCAAATAATAAAAGAGAAAGTGGGCACCCCTGTCTAGTTCCTCTTTTCAGTCTGAAAGGTTCAGAACAATGTCCATTTACTCGTACTTTTGATGTGGGTTCTGTATACAACACTCTAATCCAATCAATAAAATCTGAGTGAAATCCCATTTTCCCCAATGTATTCTCCAGATACAGCCAATCCACCCTATCAAATGCTTTCTCAGCATCTAAGCTGAGAAGCATTGAAGGTTCCTGTTTCTGTTTTGCTATGGACATAATGTTTAGTGTTCTTCTTATATTATTTATTCCCAGGCGACCAGGTATGAACCCTGTTTGATCGTACTTAATTATTCTGTTAATGCACTTTTGAATTCTTTTAGCCAGTATTGTTGTTAGAATTTTTTTTTTTTTGGTGGGTCTTTTTTAGCTAAGGCATAATTATATACTCTTTGTAAAAGGGGTGTGACTTCATCTAGAAAGTGTTTATAAAATTCCCCCGAATAGCCATCCATACCTGGTGACTTATTATTGGAACAATTGACTTTTAATTTTAAGAACTCAGAAAATTTTGTGGCAGTTGATTGCCTCAATATTTTTGAGATCTGCTAATTTGTTCAGGTTTACAGTGTATAGTCTATTTTTTTATCAAAATTTTATCAGAATTTTATGTAAGACTATAAAAAGTGTATCTGCTCATTTTTTTACTGTCTTCCTGTTGTACTGTGGTGGGTGATATCTTTAACTCTTTCACGTCACTCTAAGACTCATGTTTGGGCCGCTGTGAGTATGGCTTTGACGCAGACAAGATGTGCCAGTGTGACTCAATGTGCAAGTATTACAAGAGCTGCTGCTCTGACTTTGAGGCCACCTGTCATAAGAACAGTAAGAATCACCATCATCTTCACAAACTGGGTAGTAGAAATTGTACTAGGTGTTGATGGATGTGTCGTTCTTTTCCCCTCAGCACGTGGAGACACATTTGCCTTTGCAGAGGATGATGATGACAATGAAGACCTGTTTAATGTTACCATGCCTGCTCCTCAGCCTTCAGGGAGTGACAGCTCCTTTTCTACAATTACTTATGATCCCGAGCCCACAAAGAGCCCCATCTTAGACTTTGGTCCTAGAAGGCAGAAATTTCCAGAAATTACCAAATCTCCTAGAGAGATGGAGCCGAGTCAGAGAGTCCCAGTTACACAGATCATACCTGTTTTACAGACAGCATCCTCTGTGCAGAAGGTTCCCAGCATCCCTGTGGCAGATGTGACTCAAGCAACACCGGAGACAACCACAGCTCTCTCAACAGCCACCACTGGCGCTCCAGATCCAGATGCTGAGGTCTGCAGCGGCCGACCCTTTGACTCCTTCATGCAGTTAAAAAATGGCTCCATCTATGCTTTCAGAGGTAAGTGATTGACACAAATTCTATTTATGTTAATGTAATTCTGATTGTACTGGGCAATAGTACCAGTGGGCATGAAGACAGTAAGGGCTACAGTAGATAGCTGGGGAAAGCATAACATCAATAACGATGTGGACACCTTGTTTACGATAGAATTTCCTGGTAAATGGCAGAATTCATTGCTTGTTGAAAATCTGACCTTTTACCCCAATGACTTTGACCTTAACCCAAATAATTGAGGTTTGACTGACCTTGCAACCAAAATTCTGGAATTCACCTACACGTCATGTGTGGTTAAAACTAGGTTGAAAATCAAATTCCATTGCCGTGACTTCAATGACCTTGACCTTTGCTAAAACAACCCCTTTAAGTAAAACATTGACCTTCAGCCACACTAAACTTGGTAGGAGTCAGTTAAAGGACCTGGGAGGAGTAGGACATCACATAGAGAGAAATACTTGACTCTGACACCAATGACTGATTGACCTTTGGCAAATTCCGCATTATCTGGGAAACTCTGGAACCTACCTACATATGTGTGCCAAGTTTGGTCCAAATTGGGGTGGGGAAAAAATAGACCTTTGACCCCAGTGACCTTGATATTGACCCCAATGATTACCTTTTAACACATATGACCTCAGATGGTCAGTTCCAGAATCCACCTACATGTTTGCCAAGTTTGGTGGAAACTGGGGGATCGATATTTTAACATCTGACACCCCCCCCCCAATGACCTTGAATTTTCCCACAACATACCCTTTAAGGGCAATTACAGGTTAACCTTCATTCACATACCATGTTTAATAGAACCTGGCAGAAGGACCTGGGTGGAGTCTGGGACCAAACAGTATTGCATGATAAATGTGTAGACTGTAACTAACCATTCTGAATTCATAGCATTCTTTGATGTTGTAGAAGACCATCTGTGGTAATCAGGCTTGGGGAGTAACGGAATACATGTAACGGCGTTACGTAATTAGGATACAAAAAAAAGGTAACTGTATTCTGCTACAGTTACAGGAAAAAAAAGACGTATTCAGATTACAGGTATATTTAGTAAAAATGGGGATTACTTCGCAGGATTACAATTTTAATGCATTTTATGATATTATCTGTACATAATTTTTTTTTTCTTTGAAACAAAAACGTCCCTTCATGGACAGCGACATGACGTCTCCTAACTGAGCAAAATATTGATGAAGTACCCGGATGTTAATGCATTTTCAATGGAGATCCGCGACTGGACGCACTCAGAAAAATGCTCACAAAATACGTGTTAAAATGCCATTTTGACCTGGATATTGAGCCAGTAAAAATTAAATTACATTAAAATATGTCAGGAAAGTATTAAACTTACTCGGACACACACATTCCCAAATATTAGTGTTGAAAGTTACACAGATCTGCACTGTTCAAGCTGCTGAGCTGAGGCGTCCTGCTGCAGCTGCTGCTCTGTTACACGCAGCGCAGCTCCTAAAGTCATTACAATACATTTATATACATATTATATTTTTACACAATTATCCTTTATTGACCGAGTTTCATTCATGAAGTCAGTGGTGTGGGTACACATCTCTGTGTGGAAAATCAAACTAACCTAACCGCGGTATGTGTGACTGTGACTGTGAGCGGCACAGCGCGGGTCATTATAATCTCATTATTTTAAGGTGCAAATTAAAAAAAAAAAATCCCCAGTGTTGTCGAACAATTTTAGTCACTAACGACATGTATTTTAACTAGACATTGGTCTAGCAGTGGAAAATATCAACTAGACATAAGTGAAGAGTTAATGGTCCGTGTCATCGGGCGACACAGGTACGGCAGGAGACATACAGCTGTTTATCATCCAAATATCACAGACAAAGTGACAAGAATAACTAAAACCACTTACTTATGGAAGGAAATATTGTCTCCCTTGTTCCTCTGTTTGTGGCTTTGTCAACATGCGCAGCTTTCCGGCATATTCCACCCGTTTTTTGAACTTCTATGCACGCAAATCACTAACTTGCCCAGAATTAAAATGGCGACCACGCCTCCTTACTGACAGTATTTACTTAATGGTTTTCATTATGCTGTTGTTCTTATTTTGAAAGTTCAATAAGTGGACTGATATGTTAAACATGGTGCGAATGCCATGTGAAAGACTAAAGTAAGATCATTTTACTGAACAAGTAGTAGACGTTTTTTTTGTTTTGTATATTGTTCTGTAAGCCACTTTTAATTACAAATTCATCCACACATGCCTGAGTTTTCATTATCCTTCATTTGTTTGGCATTTTTTTGTTGAAAGTTTAGCAGGTGAACACTGGGTGTGTTTAAAACAATATTGTGGCGCTCTTAATTCATAATGTGAAGTAAAACAGATGCCATGTAAAAGAAACAGTTTTATTTTTGCTTAATAAACTGTACTATGTGGTCAAGACTATTTCTATTTAGTTTCTTTTGTCTGTATTAGCATATCTGATATTGGAGTAATCCAGAAGTAATTGAAAGTAATCAAATTACATTACTTTAATATTATGGTACTTGGATTAGATTACTGATTACATTTTTCAACAGGTAACTAGTAACTGTATCGGAATACATTTTTAAAGTAACCCTCCCAACCCTGGTGGTAATGGCCTATATGATCACTGGTCCAACTTTCTTGTGTGTTTCTCAGGGAAATACTTTTTTGAACTGGACCAGAAGTCAGTTTTTCCTGGTTATCCAAAGCTTATTGAGGATGTCTGGGGCATCAGCGGTCCTATTGATGCTGCGTTCACCCGTATCAACTGTCAGGGGAAAACCTACATCTTCAAGGTGGGACTAATGCAACTAAGTTTTCTTACTGTACATCAACGGTCTCAAACTCAGTTTACCCAATGAACACCGCCCTATTTCTATCCAGCCAGGGGAGCAAACTGGTGGTGTCATTTGACCTTCCATCCGATATAACTCACCATGATGGACATAACTTAATTTCAAGCGTGTAATGCTGATTCTCAAAGAATAACGCACTGAAAAGCTTTACGAGGATGGGTTTTGTATAAAATTGCTCAATTCAATTCACTTAATTTGCAAATATATATATATATATATCTATATATACATATATATAGATATAGATATATATATATATAGAGAGAGAGAGAGAATGCCAAATCACCACATAAATCAACTCAAGGTGCTACACATGAACAAGGCCTTGACACATCCTATGAGTACACACATTTATGACAGTGTTAAGGAACAACTCCATCAGTGTTTTTTGATGACAGGAAGAAGCTTCAAGCAGACCAGATTCAGTGGGTGACCATCTGCATTGGGTACTCTAACAAAATGGAACAGAAAAACGTAACACAGAATTGGCAGAACATGCACTCACAGAAATGTTGTAGTTAAGTAACCATATACAGTCCACTGTTTACTGACAGATGGTTGAAAAGCCAACCTGAGGTGAGTATTAGACTGCGAATGACAAATCAATGATTGGATTGATGGCAAACCATTTATTGAAATAGGACATCCCCCTGCTCTCACCCCATCCCTGATGCATTTTCAACACCTGATGTTTAAATTAATCAAATGTTTCAACAGGGAAACAAATACTGGCGCTTTGACAATGGTGTACTGGATGCCAACTATCCAAGAAATATCAGTGTGGGATTTGAGAACATTCCCAATCATGTGGATGCAGCATTTGCAGTCCCTGCTCATAGTCACCATGGAAAAGAGAAGGTCTATTTTTTCAAAGGTACTGCTATGACCACTGAACATTACACAGGTCCTATATCTGTCTATAATGTGCACATATCCTACAGTATGAGCCCAAGAGAGTGGAATTTGATTTGTGCGGTGAACTCGTCCCACCTTTTGGAGAAAAATAGGCAGCTTGACTCATGGCATTACCACAGACCAGTTGTTCAAAGTACACCCACTTCTTCATGCTGCAACCTTTCATACTGCCCAGCAGGTACTGATTTCTGTCAGTGCTGAAAGTTCTTCTTACCACTTGTTTGGATCAATCATGGGCAACCCGCACTGCTAGAAGGATACCTGTTTGAGTCTTATTTTGGAAAGAAAAAAATTATTTCAGGTGCAACTCACAGCTTCAGTTTAAAGACAAAACAGAAAAGACAACACCAACAAAAGTCGTGAAGTTTTGCACAAAGTCTGTCAGTCTTGTTTGTTCCGCTCAGTTTCTCCATTATATTATACACTCTGGAATCTTTAGCTTATTTCTTATATACAGACTTTAGTGCATATAGTCTGGGTAGATATTACATTAATTACAAGACTGCCACATTGTTGTGCACAGTGTCACTGTCATGTTTTTAAATTGGTCTCTCCCAGCTCTGGGAACTGCCCCTAAATCATAATGTATTTGCAATTCAGCATTACTTCCCTATTTAAGAACACAGTCCTATTAATGTGACGTGACAACATCATTTGAGCCATCTTATCATATCTTTTTTTTTTTTTTTAAACAGGGGATCAGTATTACACATACGAGTTTTTGTACCAGCCTTCCCATGCTGAATGTGTCACCATGTCTGAGAGGTCTCCGTCCACTTTGTTCAGGCGCTACACTGACATGTACTTCAGTAACTTTGAAACTTTTTTCAGGGAGCTCTTCTCTGACAGTAAGTTCTGCTGTTTTTCATCATTTGTACATGTTTTGAAATGATGGGAAGGTGCACTCTAATTATGTCATCTTCTTCAGAGCCTCAGCATCGTGCTAGTCATGACTTCATTGATGGAGACTGGAAGGGAATCACGGCACCAGTGGATGCAGCCATGGCTGGAAGAATCTACATCACACCTTGGAGGACCACACTGAGACGTAATGACTACCGTCCTGACCAGCAGTGGGATCAACGACAAGGTCAACAGTCGCACCAGCAATACCAGCAGTATGGACAGCAGTGGAACCAACAGTACGGGCAACAAGGGGACCGCAGAAGGCAAAACCGCTCACCGGTCTGGGAGACTATGGCTGAACGGGGGATAAACATGGGCCAGGCCATGGCTGAAAAAGGGAGGGAAATTGGTCTGAGAATGGAAGAGAAGCGGATGGAAATGGAGGAGCGGTTTGGGCGTGAGTGGAACAGGAGATGGGACCATGACTGGGATTGGAACAGAGGAAATGGTTACCGACAATACAACAGAGGCAACTATGACTCCAGGGACAACCATAGAAATGGCAGAGGATACTGGGAATTTATCCGAAGGAGTCGACCCATACAGAGTGTCTACTTCTTCAAAGGAGGTAATACAGTGACAAAAAATTCATAACTTATTCTGTTTATTAAAATTATGTGAGGAAAAGCGTCAAACTCATCAGGTAGACAGAGTATAAACCTCTGCCAAGGCCAAACAGTCTTAAAGCTTTGAATGGAGGATGTAGGGCTGAAACATTTCATCACCATCAAAGGGTTTGATAAATTAAAAATGCCTCAAAATACTACTACTACTAATAACAATAATAATAATGATAATGACAATAATAATCTTATGTTAATGCTACAGTGTGTATGGTTTAGGAGTGTTTATTAGTAGAAATGGAATACAGCATTCATAACCATCTTTTCATTAGTGTATAATTTACCTGCATCATTGAATTAATGTTCTTTCATAAGCTGGGAATAAGTCCTTCATATCTTCATGGGACAAGGTCCCCTGATGGAGGCCACCATGCTAAGACAGTAGCCCAAACTAAAAGAGACGTATTCACATTTTGCAGGGCATCTGGATGACTGAAGAAATAAGAAGAATCTGACAATCAAAGGCTCGCCAGTATGAGATACTTCTGAGTCTGGGCCTCTAGAAAGTATGAAAAAGTAAAGAATCTGCTGGCCATTTAATGACAAATTGTCCAGGGCTGAGGCCATTAGGCCTTTCAGAGTAAATAATCAAAAGACAAAATTTGTTTTTTTGTTGCATTCAGAAAATGCTATATTTACTGCAAGTGTTTTTGAAAAACACGTGATTATGGCATTTCTTTATAAAATTGTATAATACAGATGAATATCATATTACATGTCTGTTTATGTATCACGCCCTGTATCATGCCATGATGTATATGAGCCCATGTCCGAAGGACGAGACATGTGATAAGGTATATGTAGCGGCTGCTTTGCGTTTGCGTTGTGTTGTGTATGACTCCTCCTACCCGCTCCACTCAGAATGAAAACTCACAATTTCCATCATGGGAGGCAGACGCTCTGACCAGTCGACTAAAACTCGGCTGTGGCCTGAGTGATGAGAGCATCTTTTGGTTGTCGGGGCAGTGAGGCCTCTTGACTATGACATGGACAGTGACGCCTGCTGGCCTCCATCACAGATACAGCTGAAAGTCTGATGCAATCTTGGCTATAAATATTCAGTTTCAATGCAAAAGAACATAGTTATCTTTATCACTTTCCTAATGTAGAGTCACCCAAAAAAATATTTGAATGCACCACTATAAAATTATAATGGTGAAATATTCTTTATTATGAAAAAAAAAATCCATCCAGCACAGTAGTTTATATGACATTACAGTTCATTCCACTTCTCACAGTTTTTCCAGAAATAATAATTAAAAAAATGATTAACTGCTTTGTTTTATGTTTTCCAGATAAGTACTACAGAATGGACCTAAGGACGAAGAGAGTTGACCGTACTTTCCCTCGGTACCCCAGATCCATTGCAAAGTATTGGCTCGGCTGTTCAGACATAACTGGGGCAGAGAAATAGAAGGAGACGATATTTTCTTGATTTGGGAAAAATACTCAATTTGTAGCAATGTATAAAAAGCAGCAAATCCTCAGTCAAGAACCTTAAACTTTTTGGGGGGCAAGGAGGAACTTAATTTAATGACATAAATAATTAAAACATGCAATTCAACAAAAATTTTGATGTTAAAACATAATACTACAGTGTTTTGTGACTTTGGAGTACATTAACTGTGTATAACAGAATCATTCTTTATACCCCCATCACACCAGAGGCAGAATGAGCCCAAATGCTGTCGGATTGAATATTCGGGCAAAGTCGAGGCATGATCGAAAACGTCAACAGCAATCTGAGTGCTTTCCATAGAGTCGGGCAAATTCCTGTGGCTGGCGCAAATGTTTTGCTCATGTTCAAAACAGTCGAGGTGCAGTCGAGGTAGCAGGAGGTGGTAAAATCACAAGTCAGAATTTCAATACATCCACTTGGGAAATGATTCACAATATTAATATCAGCATTTTGGTATCAAAATTAATCCTATATCTTGAAAATAACCCCACCCCTTGAATGTAACAAAGTATGGTCTATTTTCAATTATCTGGCTATTCCGCTATGTGTAAAGTTTGTCCATGCTCTTCAAAAACTTTATAAACACAATTCTTTCACAGAGGTTTTATTTCAGTAACACTGTGTGAATAACAGAACTTAGGAGGAGGCCATGCTCTTCAAAAACTTTAAAAACATAAACCATTGTCAAAGGTTTTATCAAATTCTTTAGCCTGAGATCTTGTTTTTGGTTTGGCCATGACACTTGATTTACTACAACTTGCCATGCTGTGACTTGAAATTACATGTGTAATTGCATGAGCACTGTAATAATATCAGTACTTATGTAGCTTTTGTGACTTCTCTAAAACAAGTACTACCAAGTCAGGAGCATTATATATCACAAACTTGAATGTTGTGTTCAATGCAGGGTTCATCAAAACTAATCATGAAGTCAAAACAATTACATTCTAATATTTCGAAAGATGTTAAAATTACAGTATATATTGCAGTTTTCTTTTTTGCATGGGGTGGGGTTTTTTTTTGTCATGGTAGACACCCACTTCTGATATGACATATCTCCCAAATTACACAATGCACAATCTCTGAAGTGGATGTAAGCATATTTGAAAAAAAAATATATTTTCTACCATTACCACCTCCTGCTAATCGAGGTGGAAAAATATCGTACGGCAGTCGAGGTGGACTCTAGCTGCAATCTGACTGTGTTCTAAATATGTTCACGGTGTCAAATCAGCATTTGAAACAGTCTGATCGCATTCGAGGGAAATTCACCATGGTCAGGCACGTCAGCTCCTGCCGGCATGTCCAGAATTTGGCACGGATGAGCCGTATGTGCACGCATTCATCTTGTGAACTACGCGTGAACATTGCACAATCAAACCGAAAGCACAGTGCGTCCCTGCGACTTAATGTGTCCCACAGCCATAGAGCACCGCGCACACATCTGACCGGGGTGTTATATCCAAGATAAAACTTAGATTACAGATAAACTGTCATGCTCTCTCATGGGTTACATAATGTATGTGACTATGATGATGATCATAGCTGTAACACCACGTGCAGTGGCGCAGCACTGCAGTGATGCCCCAAGGCAAGTCAAAGGTTGTGCATGGCGCACCACAGCGCAGCTAACCGGGGTGTCACAGCTGTGAAACACATATCGTGACATGTACACAATCTACAGTTGTATGTAAAACTTTGGGCACCCCTGATGATTTCCATGATTTTCCTTTATAAATCATTTCAGTTAAATATATCATATAGCAGATAAACACAGTGATATTTGAGAAGTGAAATGAAGTTTATAGGATTTACAGAAAGTGTGCAATAATCCTTTAAACAAAATTAGGCAGGTGCATAAATTTGAAAAAATACATCAATATTTAGTAGATCCTTTTGCAGAAATAACAGCCTCCTAAATGTTTCCAATAGCTTCCAATGAGAGTCTGGATTCTGGTTGAAGGTATTTTGGACCATTCTTTACAAAACATCTCCAGTTCAGTCAGGTTTGTTGGTTTCTGAGCATGGACAGCCCGATTAAAATCACACCACAGATTTTCAATAATATTCATGTCTGGGGACTGAGATGGCCATTCCAGAATGTTGTACTTGTTCCTCTACATGAATGCCTTAGTAGATTTTGAGCAGTGTTTAGGGTCGTTGTCTTGTTAAAAGATCCAGCCCCGGCGCAACTTCAACTTTGTCACTGATTCATGAACATTTTTCTCAACAATCTACTGATATTGACTGGAATCCACATGACCCTCAACTTTAAGAAGAATCCCAGTACCTGCACTGGCCACACAGCCCCACAGTATGATGGAACGACCTCCAAATTTTACTGTAGGTAGCAAGTATTTTTCTTGGAATGCTGTGTTCTTTTTCAGCCATGCATACCACCCCTTGTTATGTCTAAATAACTCAATTTTAGTTTCACAGCACCTTATTTCAAAATGAAGTTGGCTTGTCCAAATGTGCTTTAGCATACCTCAAGCAACTCTGTTTGTGGTGTGTACACAGAAAAGGCTTCCTCTGCATTGTATCATCTCCTTGTGCAGAGTGCACTGTATAGTTGAACAATGCACAGAGACACGGTCTGCAGCAAGATCATGTTGTAGGTCTTCTGAGCAGGTCTGTGGGTTGACTATGACTGTTCTCACCATCCTTTGCTTCAGTTTATCTGAGATTTTTCTTGGCCTGCCACTTCGGGCCTTAACTAGTACTGTGCATTAGAGGTGGGCGGATCGATCCTAACATCGATAATATCGATACCAACGCTGGTATTGATATTGAACGATCCTCGTGTAAAAAGATACATACTCAAGCTTTTTTTCTCTCCCGCACGGACTGACTGCTGCGCACACAGATTCATCAAAGTCTGCTCTCTGTTTGTAAGAGCAGCGCTGTGCTGTGTCACACAACACGGAGCAGCGCACCCTCCCCCCTTTGGTCTTTTGTTGTTGCACCATCACGTGGCTCAGCAGCGCCAGCTGACAGCCATGCAGGTAGGCTCAGTCTGGCCCGCCCACTCAGCGCTCTCCTCGAGTCAACCCTCTACCTCAGGTGATTTTAAGTTGTGTTGAGTGATATTTTTTTAAACAAAAATGTTGATTGTGATAAAGTATTTTGTTGTCATGTACAATGTTTGGCAAAATTCTATCCTAGGTCTTTTGGATCCTTCGGATCTATGAAGCTTAAATATGAAAAGTATTGGTATTGATATGGGCGATACTGGGCCTGTATTTACTTGGTATCGGATCAATACCAAAATTCCCAGTATCGCCCACCTTTACTGTGCATGCGGCCTTCCATTTCCTCAATATGTTCCTCACAGTGGAAACTGACAGCTGAAATCTCTGACATAGCTTTTTGTATCCTTCCCCTAAACCAGGGGTGGCCAAGTTCGGTCCTCGAGATCTACCTTCCTGACACTCTTAGTTGTCTCCCTGCAACAACACACCTGTATCCATTGAAAGGCTCATTAAAAGCCAGCTAACAAATCTTTCATTGGATTCAGGTGTGTTGTTGCAGGGAGACAACTAAGAGTGTCAGGAAGGTAGATCTCGAGGACCGAACTTGGCCACTCCTGCCCTAAACTATGATATTGAACAATCATTGTTTTCAGGTCATTTGAGAGTTGTTTAGAGGCTCCCATGTTGCCACTCATTAGAAGAGATGCAAACAGGGGAAACATTTGCAAATGGCCACCTTAAATACACTTTCTCATGACTGGATTCACCTGTGTAAGGAGGTCGAGGGTCCGTGAGCTTACCAAACCAATTTTGTGTTCCAATAATTAGTGCTAAATGTATTCAAATCAATAAAATGACAAGGGTGCCCAAATTTATGCACGTTTGTTTAAATAATTATTGCACGCTTTGTGTAAATACTAGAAACTTCATTTCACTTCTCAAATATCAGTGTGTTCATCTGTTATATGATACAGTTGTGCTCAAAAGTTTACATACCCTGGCAGAATTTTTGCTTTTTTGGCCATTTGTGAGAGAATATGAATAACATAAAAACTTTTTTTTCACTCATGGTTAGTGGTTGGGTGAAGCCATTTATTGTCAAACAACTGTATTTCCTCTTTTTAAATCAAAATGACAAGAGAACTACCCAAATGACCCTGATCCACAGTTTACACACCCCTGTTCTTAATACTGTGTATTGCCCCTTTAACATCAACGACAGCTTGGAGTCTTGTTTTGGACGAGGCTCTCGGATGGTAAAGCTGCCACTGAATATGTCTTGGACTTTATTTCCATTAATTACAAAGAAATACAAACAGTATAGCACTTTATGGTAAATCTGCATGGATTAGACAGTTCTCAAAAACTGAGTGACTGTGCAAGAAGGAGAAGAGTGAGGAAAGCCACCAAGATACCCAGACAACCCAGGATAAGTTATGTGGCTGTGATTGGAGAAATTGTGCACAGTGCAAGCTTAAGGTTTTACAAAATTTTACCAATTTTTACAAGCAGAAAAAACAGAAACGCACACATGCACAAACTGAACAGCAACAAAAACAGAGTCTGCTATAGAGATACTAAAAGGCACACAGTCATTGGTGCAACAGACAGGGCATCCTGAAGTCAGTCCGGCACTCTGGGGTGCAGGGCCAACATCCATTGAAGGTCTCATCAGTGCCACTTCAGTAAAAGCTGTGTCCGTGGAATGGTGTATTCTAAGTGCAGACTGCAGTGGCTCACAGAGGTTATTCTCAGTTTGGTGGTCCATGAGTTGCAGTCGCTGCCTCCAGATCACAAGCAGGCAGGGCGTCCTAAAGTTAGTCTGGCACCCTGGGATGCAGGGGCAATATCCATTGAAGCACCGTCATTGACATACGTTTGGTAGAAATCAGCAACAGGACCTGGGAGGAGTAGGTCAATAAACAGACAGGCAGACATGTCCTTGGTCCCAATGACTGCCATTTGACAAATGTAACCTTGCTGAGCAATTTCAGAACTCACCTCCGTATATGTGCCAGCTGGTGCAAATTGATAACAACTGTAATTTTGATCTTTGACTCCATTGATTGACCTTTTGTAAATATGACATCACCTGGGTGATTCCAGGGCCCATTTTGTGTGCCATGTTTGGTCAACATCAGAGTGAAAAATCAAACTTTCGACCTTTAACCCCAGTGACCTTGATCTTTTCTAAATCAACCTCTTAGGGCCCTGTCCCACTGGCGTTGAGGATTTGCGTATGGATTGCGCACAAAATTGGCTCATATTCGCTTAACATCCGCAATATGCGTGAAACATGCTTGTATGAGTCGGCTGACACCCGCACACGTCCGCAATTATCTGCAGAGGCACGTTTCTCCGTTACCAGGATTTTTGAGCTGCACAAAATTTTGGCTGCGGATGACATCCGCCTTACATACTCCATACATGTTTACATGTTTGGCTAACAAGCTGTAGAAAGCATTTTGAGACGTCTAAAAAGGTTATTATTTGACTGCACCTGTTACACTATTTATTCCTATGTTTATAACAGGTTTAACTTCTTGTTATAATCATTCAGACGAGCTGCGCTCTGATGTGAGCCGCTGACGTCACCACTCGCCCGGTTCACTGCTTCTTTCCTTCAACTTGTCCAAGTTCAGCAAATGCTCCAGAGGCTGTATTGTTGGTGTAAATAGTGATGCTGATGGCCGAGTGTGCTTCATTTATGACCACAATGTAGATGCCGTGCACGCACAACACGTGCGCGATGCATCATAATACACCTGTAATACTGCCGTGATAATCTCAATGTGTCTGATCCATTTCCTCACTACATGCGTTATACAACCATGATTGTTCATCATATATTCGCTATATATTATTAATATATGCGTAATTCATACTGGGACATTTGCCATTTTTGGCCATTTTTATTGCGGACAACAACGAACACCCGTAATTTGTATACTGAATTCATGCGCAATTAATCCTCTCCCCAGTGGGACCGGGCCCTTAAAGGCAATTCTATGACTGAGGGTCATTCATCTGACAAGTTTGGTAGAAATCATACAAAGGACCTGGGAGGAACAACTAACCAACCAAATTTATTAAGTACTTTAAAACAACCACAGTGGACCAAAGCACTGTACAAAAAAAACAAAACAAAACTATAAAAGACATAATTCACATAAAATTGTAAACAAAATAAAACAAAAATTAAAAGCCATAAAACATGAATAAAAATAACAACCATACAATAAAAAGAGAGGAAGAAACAGACAAACTAAAATTTTGACCTTTAACCTCAATGACCAAGACCTTTTGCCAAAACAAACCCTTTAAAAGGCAATTCTAGTGTCTTCTTTCATCCACATTAGGTGGAAATCCAAAGGATCTGGAGCAAACACACAAATACATCTCAAATTATAGTATGATGATTACATCACAGGGGCGTTTTGTATCATTTATCTTTGAAATTCAGATTTTACATTGTAATCCTTAGAAATTAAGGCAAATTCATCATAAAATGCTGTTATCAAAGAATTTGAATAAACAGCATGATTTAGAGATGCAAAGCCTGAGTTTTTCTTTAGAAAAGACGATTTTGTGTAGCATGCTTCATTACTCCAATGGTAAATGTAATACAACATACTTTACTTTTTTTTTTAGGTACATTTGAACAAAAGTACAAAGAGGTTTACAGTTATTGTATAGAGTTTCCTTTGTTATTATTAATACTAATACAGTCAGAATTGGACTATCATGCGTCTGTATTTGAGTCAGACCCTCTGCGGTCTGTCAGAGGCTGTGGGGGTTTAATGAAGACGTTTTCATAGTTCGGTTCTGCACCGTCATCAGTGATGTCCTGAGTGAGATTTGAACTATCCGCTGCGGGTCCTATAGTCAGGTAGTTGGCCTCCATTTGTCCCGTACAGAAAGCACTGCCCTGGCCATTGGCTTCTTCTGCTTTCAGGTCTAATCCAGAGTCTGCTGGAACCACTGCTGGGATGTTCTTCAAAATGGATGAGAGTGGCCTTGTTGGCGTTCCAGTCTCAGATGGTGGTGCGTCTTTAGCATCCACTGTGTCAGAGGAGTTGAAGGAAGCATGCTTCTTCCTGATGGGCTTGCACACACGAACCTCTCCAGAATGTCTTCCCTGCTCCCACATACTTGCCCGAGCTCCAAGCTTCCTCCTGGGTGGTTTCATCATCCCTTCAGTGCTTTTATTCTTGGGTCTGTCAGACTCCTGCTCCCTTTGTCTCTGAAGGCTGCCAAGTCGCCGCAGCATAGCCTGAACAGGGCTTTCAGAAAAGGACTCTACCTTCGACACAGGTCGACCTGCCTTCCCCACGGTCACGTAGACTGTGGTGACCTTATCTGAGATCCCAACCTGAGCATCACAGGCTGGTCCAGGCACTGGTGTTCCTTTATGAGCAGCAGTGTTGGATGTGGTACATCTTTGTCCTGATCTCACAGGTACCTGTGAAGTGGCATGCCCATTTTCCAAATCTGCTGCCTCGCAATTTGATTCCTGGTTGTCCATTTCCTCTCCATCCACCCCATCCTCCCTCTTCTCACCTTCAGGTGCACCTTCCTCCCCAGTTTTAGCTGTTCCTGCCTGACTTTGGAGAGCTGAGAGCATCAGTGCCCCCCAGGTAGACTTAGGTTTGGTACGAAGGTGTCCAGGGAGGGTGCTGGAGTCCTGAGCTGAGCCACGCCTCTCCTTAGGGCTGAAACGGGTGCCCTGGGCAAAGGAAACTGATGGTCGCTTGGACTTGGCAATGCTGGAGGTACGTGGGATGTTGAAGGGTGAAGCGATGTCTTCGTTGCTGAAGCCTGAAGGGTCTAAGAACATGTTACATTTTGAGGCCATCTCCTGGAACTCACCACCAGCCACTGCTGGAATGTCTGTCAGAGAAATGAAAACAAGCTCAAGAATGCAGAAGAGTAGATAAAGAGCAATATTTAGTTGAAATGCAATTGATAAAGACTCGGGTATCCATATTCTTACCTTCTCTTGGAGGAACACAATAGAGCGCCTCTCCCTCTTCCTCGTCACTGTCGAAGGACGACCCCTCAGTCACCCATCCATATGATGGTGGCTCAATGAAGCTGTGGTTGAAGGTTACCTCTGGATCATGGTGAGATACTGCAGGCATAACAGTTAAATACAAGTTAATTTTCAGAAATGCTAATATTCATATCAGGCTTTGAAGTATATTACCTCTCTTAGGCCATAGTTATTGGATTAATTGGTTTACGGATCTGCCGACTGCTCTAAAAATCACAGACTCAGTGAAAAAAAAATTATCATTGGGCACTTTTCCCCCCCCTGTCAACTGCTTGGGGTGCTGCCCAAAAATTTCAAGATTCACATGGTTTTATTTGATTTTCTGTGTTCAGCGCCAAACAAGATGGCAGAACATGTCAAATTTTGTGTGTGCATCGTTCACAAAAGAGATGTGGTCGAAAACGGTTCTTTCACAGAGTGGGAGCCCATGAAATTGTTGGTGACATTGTCAACCGAACATGTGGCGAAGGAGGCAACAAAATATGTTCCACATCAGCAAGCCCGGAACCATCGCGAGGGAGCAAAACGATCACCCTGGAACTGGACGGAAACATGACCATGTTGCAGTTGGCAGAATTCGGGTTGAAGTGCCTGTTTGTAAGAACCAGTGTATTCCTGAAGATAAACAGAAAGCTATCAAGACACAGCACAATGTCTCTGATCTACTGATGAGCGCCAGTCAGAAATACGACCAACGACCTGATGAAATGTGGGCGGTGAATGTGATTTTGTTAAATCAGTCAGGATGTTGTGCGTGATCCGGTGTTGTAGACCAAACGGTCCCCCCTAAAAATCGGTCCGCCCTGCCTTCACTGCGCATGCATCATTTCGGAACTCAGCAGCGTCATTTCTGAGCATCACCAGCGTTTTACCGATTTTCACCTCGTTTCTGCTTCAAATTGCGCTCCAGTCATCATCTATCTCGACAGGTATCTGCAGCTTTTGTACAACAATCATTTCTACATAAATTCAGCATTATTTCATCATAAAAGACAGTGGACCGATCAGAGCACCACAGCAGCTGCTGCACCTACGTCATTTCAGAGCGTCAGTAATGACTCACCCCGCTTTCTGCTTAAAATGGCCTCATTTCTGCTTAAAACTGACTCTAGAATGATTTAAGAGGTTTTACCTTGTCATTTGATGATTAATAATCCCATTCATCCATTTGATCACTTTAGATGTAGAGACTCCATCTCAGACGTGCTGCTGTGGTCCCAACTGACGCATGCGCAACAAAGGCAGGGTGGACCAGTTTTTAGGGGGGGGCTGTTGGGTCTGCAACACCGGCTGTGCATGCACACTGGACGTGTTCTGTTCGGCTACGGACGAATCACACAAACTGGATTTATTGTATTGCTCTTTATTTATTTTTCTGAGGAACGCTGTGGAAGCAAGTCTAATGCTGGCAGGCTGGCAACAACCCCCGTGCACGCAATGACAGCGGGCTTCACCTGTGTGGACAATATGAACGAGACAATCCGGATTTATTATTTATTTTCACTGGCTGCAAAGAAGTCTATGGAAGTTGAGAGACGCAGCTCCTGGACACCATCAGACGTGTAAGTTTTCCACGGATATGCAGATTTCTGCTTTTTGAATTCCCCCCCCCCCCCAAAAAAAATCAGATTGCTCTGCGGCTCCACCACAAATGACTGCCTTTGTGGTATTCATCAGCCAGCTCGGACTGTGTCAACAGCGCATTGTTCTGTCCTGTAACGTGTCCAAAAGCCGCATCAACACATTAACGTTTAAATCAGTCCTGGATATTTCTCCACAGTGTGAACCGTGGATTGATTACAAAGATTATACGAGGTCTGTCAATAAAGTAACAGTCCTTTTTATTTTTTTTTTAAACTATATGGATTTGATTCATATGTTTTTACGTCAGACAAGCTTGAACCCTCGTGCGCATGCGTGAGTTTTTCCACGCCTGTCGGTGACGTCATTCGCCTGTGAGCACACCTTGTGGAAGGAGTGGTCCCGCCCCCTCGTCGGATTTTCATTCTCAGCAAACAGCTGAGCTACTGCCGCTTTTTGTTCCATGAAATTTTTTTCAGGAGCTCTGCCAGACAACCAGCTGGAAACCATTTCGAAGATTCGGTTGTTTTTCGGTGAAAATTTTACGGGCTTCACAGAGATTAAGGACTGTTACTACAGCTTTAAGGACAGCGCACAATGGCGCATGGCGCGCCGCGTTCTGAGCTGCGACGACGAGGCAGAAAACGCCAGATCATTTCTAAGCTGATGGCTCTGTGGATACAAGACCGTCATGTGCACTTTCTCTGGTTATCACAAGAGCTGGACATCAGCCATTTTCCGGCAGATTTGACTTTTAACAAGAGATTTTGTCATGGAAAGCTGCGCGGAGGCTTCGTGCGTAACGACTGATTCACTGTTTGAGCGAGACAAAGGAACACCTCCGTTTCGGCGTGTCATGGGACAAGTTAGGACATGCCCAGCTCTCCACAATTTCTCTGATACTTACTGGACTGGTAAGCATTGAAAGCCGAGATAGGCATGGAAAAATAAAAAAATAAAAAGGACCGTTACTTTATTGACAGACCTCATACAAGTGTCAGTTTGTGTCATAGTGACTTGATTTTAAAGTCAGCAAAAATAAAAAATCTAAAGAAATCTGAGTGTGTTGATATGGTCAATGATCAGGACCTGAATGAATGATGAATGCATTTATCCAGAAAGGGTTTTGAAATTATTTTTATCACCTTTTCACCAGACCATGTGGACATCGTCATCCTCTCTCTCTCACTTTTTAAGAGTTAAAGTTATAAATTCAGATGAGTTTTGCACTCTCTGTTGTATTTTTTATGGTTTTGACAAAGGCATTTTTTTTTTAAATTCACTGTTACTGTTCATGTTCAGTTCCTTGTAAAAATGCATGTGTTTTGCCCCAATCGATGGCTGTGAACTGATGGAAAACTGTTACAGTGTGGCAGGATTGAATCCAAAAGTCAGACACTGTGCAGACAAGTGTAAGGAAAAAAAGTCAATAATTTATTTACCAGCTGCAGAGTCCAAAGGTAACAAGCAGACCAAACAGACAGGAGCACAGGATGAGAGTTCAGCAGCAAGACCAGAGCACGCAAGCATGAACAATGCAGATAAACTAAACAGACAGGAAGGCTAAGGACCAGTAAAACCCAGCAACTCAAGACCGCACAGTGACAAACCTAAATAGTGACAGAGACGAGTAGACAAGTTACAGGTGGCGTGATTGGGGTGTGAAACAGGTGCAAGGAAGAACCGGTGACAGGGACACACCCACAAACACACACAGGAACTGACAAAGACAGAGTGACTACAAACCACAAAGAGCACTGGGGGTGAGTAGAACCTAAAACATACCATAATAACAACCAAACTAAAAGCAGAACCACAAAATAATAAAAAAGAAGAAGAAGAAAAGGCAAAAAACTAACGTTGAACTCAAGAATGCAAAAGAGTGCAAAACAGGAAAACAACATGACTAACAGATATGGACACAGAACTGAACACAATAAGGACACCAACCATGATGACAACTAACATACATAAGACATAGACAGGGGACAGACCACATGAGAAAACATGAAACAGTTAAATTCAGAGTGTTGATTTAGGTGTCCTATTGGCTCACTAATAGCGTAGTTCAATTTAAACTTTGAAAAGTATTATTATTATTATTATTATTTTAGCAACCAACCCTTCAAACCATTTTTTTTTGACTGACCCTGGCCCTCAAGTCGCAGAAAAATCCATAAACCAAAAAAAAAAAAAAAAAAAAAAAAAAAATCAAATACTTATGTGGCCTTACAGTCTCATTTCTCAGAAGCAGAAACTTCTAATAATTTATACTCATAGGCCAGTGATTCCCAAAGTGTGAGCTGCAGCATCCTGGTTAGCCTTGAAGGTGTTTCAGGTGGGTCATGTGAGGTCATTAAAAATTAGATTTTCAATTTTGAAAACATTAAAAAAACAAGTAACAAATATTGCGGATTTGCAAGGCAAATAGTGTTTATTCCACATGGGAATTTACACAAGCTTTGACCATCCATATAGACATGTTTTTTGGAATTTGTGATTTACCGTGCATACCTGTAGTTACTGAGGTCAGACTTACCAGTGACGCGAGGCAGCCCCGAGGACCAATCAGAGACACAAGGGAGGGCAGCACCAATGTTAGCGAGGACACTGTAGACATGATATTTCATCCTTGCTAACACGTCTCCTTCACCAACTGTCACCCTAGACAAGAGACAATATAAAGATGATAAACCATACGGCTCACACAGTAACATTATTGTAAATAATGTTTGACTTGTCTTGGACTTCACAATTTAAAATATTTGTAAAAATTTTGGTTGCATGGTTTAGGGCAGGGGTATTCAACTCATTCCAGAAGGGGCCCAGGGGGTGCAGGTTTTCTTTGCAACCACCCACTCCACCAGGTGATTTCACTGATTAACTGATTCTATCTGCTCAAAGTGATGTTAAACAGTGGAATCACCTGGTGGAGTGTGTGGTTGCAAAGAAAACCTGCACCATCTGGGCCCTTTCTGGAATGAGTTGAATATCCATGGTTTAGGGAAGTGTTGCCACAAACAATGCTTGCAAGTTTATGTATAAAGGCCTTGAGACCCATTTGGCCAGTCATTATCCCCAGATACCATAATGATGGGCAGATGGGTGTCTATGATTCAACCCGGCTGGGGCACCAGTCCATCACAGGTTACTTCTCCAGCCAAGAGTGTTATTCATTTCCAGCCGGGTCGACTGGGACAAAGCAGATGAAGTGACATGTCCAAGGACTAGTAGCCAGAAGCACACAACTGCAACTGGATCCCAATCTATAGGTAACTGCTCTGTGTAATGTAAATGATATTTTAATGGTCAAACTTCAAAATGACCAATACGGTCTTTAAGGTTGGTGGTGTAACCAAGCCAAACTTGTTTGGTCCAGACTAGTTTAGTACAGGATATCTAATAATTTGTGGGAAAGCAACTGGGCCTTCTTGTATAGTCTTCAAGTGGTGAAACATCTTGAAGATAACACAAGAAGTCCACTTACCTTCATGTGAACTTGTATGTATCTCCCACTGAGTGTTTCTTTCTCTTTTTGCTCTGTATGCACCACTCTGCATTTAATCATTAGTGATTGATCTCTGCTCCCCTCCACAGCATGTCTTTTTCCTGATTCTCTCCCCTCAGCCCCAACCAGTCCCAGCAGAAGACTGCCCCTCCCTGAGCCTGGTTGTGCTGGAGGTTTCTTCCTGTTAAAAGGGAGTTTTTCCTTCCCACTGTCGCCAAGTGCTTGCTCACAGGTGGTCGTTTTGACCGTTGGGGTTTTTCTGTAATTATTGTATGGCTTTTGCCTTACAATATAAAGTGCCTTGGGGCAACTGTTTGTTGTGATTTGGCGCTATATAAATAAAATTGATTTGATTTGATTTGATTTGATGTATCTCCTATTTGGATGACTAAAAACTTTGAGGTGGAAAATTGTTAATCAACCCTGTGTATTTTATTTAGCCTTGCAAGGGGGAGATACAGGTCAGAACACTGATCAAAACAATGTTCTGAGTGTACATGGAAGCAGGCAGTATCACATCTGTTTTCATATCCATGCTCCTCACAGGGAAAAACCACACGGTCACATAACAGTCTCTGAGTTATCAGTGACAGCCACCTTAAATGGGTTTCAGCTGTATTAAGGCAGAACTAAGTATTCTGTCTGCAGCAGATGAGTGGGGTGTCAGTCAGAGTGACCAGAGTTCACACCCGGACATAGCAATTTGTAAATTCCACAACAACTTACAACCCCAAATCAGAAAAAGTTGGGACAGTACAGAACAAAAAAAAAATAATAATAATAATAAATAAATAAATAAATAATTAGGGACACTAAAGCATTTACCACTTTGTAAGATTGTCATTGCTTCTTACATTTATAAGATGATTTGGCATTGAAGATACACCTGACGTGTTTCAGGTGTTATTTTGTGCCATTTTTCCAGCAAACACATCTTAAAGTATGCTACAGTACGAGGTCTTCATTGATGCAATTTTCATTTCAAAATTCTCCACACATTGGGGGCATGTCAGGACTGCAAGCACGCAGGTCCAGTAACTGTATCCTCTGCTTCTTCAGGCTTGCCTTTGTAATGTGTGCAGAATGTGGTTTTGCAATGGATAGTTGAAAAAAAAAAATGCATGGACGCTCCCAGAAAAGATGTCATCTTGAAGGCAGCATATGTTGATCTAAAATCTTCATGTACTTTTCTACATTAATGCTGTCATCACAGAAGTGTAAATTACCTTTGCCAAGGGTACTGATACACCCCCCTACCATGACAGACTCTGGTTTTTGAACTTGTTGCTGATAACAGCCTTTTCATCCTTGGTCTCGCACAGTTCTTCCAAAACAAGACGTAGAACACTTATTTGTCTGACCAGAATACATGTTTCCATGGTGTGATGGTTCAACCCAGATGCCTTCAAGCCCAGGGAAGTCAATGCGCTTCTGAATAAGGTTAACATGAGGCTTGTTTTTGCACAGTAAAGATTTAAATCCCATGAATATAACTCCACAGTGTAGTGCTTGACAAAGGGTTTCCAAAGTAATCCCTTGCCCATGTAGTTATATCAGCTATTGATGATTGATAGCTCCTTATGCAGTGCTGTCTGAGGGATTGATCACCATAGGTGGTCAGCTTAGGCTTGTGCCCTTGCCCTTTTACACACTGAATTTCCTCCAGATTCCTTCAATTATTTAAGGACATTATGCACTGTAGACGGAGAAATATGCAAATCCCTTCTAAGCTTTCTTTGAGGAACATTGTTTTAAAACCATATGAGAAATTAAATATCTTGGGTTCATATAGTCTGCAATGAAATAGAAGTCAAAGTAAATGTCAGAATCACTGCGATAATGGAAAAGATGGTGTTTGCATTTTTCGTACGATCCCCCCCTTTTCTCATTTGAGTTTGCACGTTCATTGAATCCATGATATACCAGTGCTGCAGATAAATAAGGTACAGACCTATCTTTGCTATCAGTGGGGCTTCCACCACAGCACAAACAGCAGCATAACACCGCAAGGAGCACCAGGAGCAAAGGAACCAGCACCCCCGCTAACAGAGCACCACGGCCACCTGATGCAAATGGAAAACAGAAACGAGCCCTTCAGGTTTAGATGCATTCATAAATCCATGCTCTAACACATGAACATGCATGCATGGATAGACGTACTGCTGAGACAGGTGCCAGTGACTGGGTGGCAGCTGATACCCTCGCCACAGTCGCAGGCAGAGGAACAGTTGAGGCCATACTGCAGCGCAGGACAGCTGCTGTTACAACTGAGAAAACAAAATGACACATAATTATGTACAGCAATAAAAAAGAAGCCTGTATAATTACATCATTTAAAAATACACATACACAGTTGACAAAAAATCTGTAAAGGTCTTTAACGGTCAAGGCCTTACTCAGCCTGACTAGAGGTCCTCAACACAACACTGTGAAGAAAAAGAATTAAAATCCCCAATGCGTCAACCAACACTCATCCCTTGCTCCTGCCGGGAATCAGAACCCTCGATGGTGCTGATCCAATTAAGGGTGACAGAAGGACTGAAGCTGAGTGGCAGAGTGCACCCTGGACAGGCTGCCAGTCCATCACAGGGCCATATATAAACAGATAAGCACATTAACACTCTCATTCACACCTACAGTCAGTTTAGAGTCATCAATTCACCTAACTTGCGTGTCTGTGGAAGGCAGGAATGGAAGCATGACAGTGCATCCAGAAAGTATTCACGGCATTTCACTTTTTCCACATTTTGTTGCAGCCTTATTTCAAAATGGAGCAAATTAATCTTTTCCCTCAAAATTCAACTCACAACACCCCATAATGACAACATGAAAAAAATGGTTTTTTTTTCTGCCAATTTATTAAAAATAAAATACTAAGAAATCACGCATAAATAAGTATTCACACTCTTTGCTCAATACTTTGTTGATGCAACTTTGGTAGGAATTACAGCCTCAAATCTTCTTGAATATGATGCCATAAGGTTGGCACACCTATCTTTGGACAGTTTTGCCCATTCCTCTTTGCAGCACCTCTCAAGCTCCATCAGGATGGATGAGGAGTGTTGGTGCACAGCCATTTTCAGATTCAGGTCTGGGCTCTGGCTGGGCCACTCAAGGACATTCACAGAGTTGTCCTGAAGCCACACCTGTGATATCTTGGCTGCATGCTTAGGGTCATTATCCTGCTGAAAATTGAACTGTTGCCCCAGTCTGAGGTCAAGAGCACTCTGGAGCAGGTTTTCATCCAGGATGTCTCTGTGCATTGCTGCATTCATCTTTCCCTCAATCCTGACTAGTCTCCCAGTTCCTCCTGCTGAAAAACATCCCCACAGCATGATGCTGCCACCACCATGCTTCACTGTAGGGATGGTGTCTGGTTTCCTCCAAACATGACGCCTGGCATTCACAACAAACAGTTCAATCTTTGTCTCATTGGACCAGGAGTCTTTTGGCAAACTCCAGGTGGGCTGCCATGTGCCTTTTACTAAGGAGTGGCTTCTGTCTGGCCATTCTACCATACAGGTATGATTGGTGGATTGCTGCAGAGATGGTTGTCCTTCTGAAGGTTCTCCTCTCTTCAGAGGAATGCTGGAGCTCTGACAGAGTGACCATTGGGTTCTTGGTCACCTCCCTGACTAAGGCCCTTCTCCCCCATTGTTCAGTTTAGAGGGGCGGCCAGCTCTAGGAAGAGTCCTGGTGGATTTGAAACTCTTCCATATACTGCAGACTTTTTAACCTCTTAAAATAGGTCAAGGTTAGCCATCTTTGAACTTGTCCAAGGTCTGTGTCCCAAGAATGTTCCCTGTGAATTTGAAGACTCTGGCAGTAATAGGACTGGACTTATGCTGAGCACAGACAGACAAACAGATGGATGCAAAACCATTGCAATATCCGAGGGCCATATTTTGTGGCCTTGAGAAAAAAAAGGTGTTTTTCTTGACCTTTGGCCAAACTACTCTAGCATCTAATCTCCTCCAGATAACTATCCAAGTAATATTCCTACCAAGATTGAAGGAAATCCATCCAACTGTTTTTGAGTTATTTTGTCCACAGCCACACATGCGCCAGTAAAAACAATACACTGCTTCACAGATTCACCAATACACAGGGTAATTATTAATTCTCCTTAAATCAACTAATCAATTAGTTAACCATTATTGCGCATGTAAATCAATTTGCCCTATTGACGTTTCAAATCCCGCAAAACTTCGGAGAGGTCGCCGCGCTGCGAGATCTCAGTAACATTGAGAACTGCATTGAGACGCTCTGATCGGGCTGCACTTTAACCACTGCACACGGACAACACCATTAGCATCACAACATAAAACTATTTTTATATTGTGCTTAAAACTCTCGTGAATATATTCTCTGGGTTTATAGACGTTGTTATTGCGTTTGTTTTATGTAAACATGCGAGAATCACAGTCTGTCTCTCCGTTATTTTCAAAGGGAATCACTGTGAGCCGCAATCACTTCCTGATCATGTCGTTCTGGGGGAAAGTGAAGTTTGCTCTTTAACGTCTTATTATTGTTCTTTACAACACTGTTTGTCCTCTTTGTTCCAGACTAATATATATGTCTGAAATTCGGTTTGCGTTTATTAAATTCCACGAAGATTAAACGTAGCAGACACAGATTATTCGTTATAATTGTTTTAGCAGGTTTTCAGGGTATCATGCATGTAGTCTCTTATTAACGTGACAAAATGCATAAAAAAAATGACATTTTTGTAGTATAATATTCATTTACAATTGTCATCATGTGGATTCTCTGTTGTTTGACTGCAGCGACTCTCTGGCGCGCAAGGAATTATGGGATACGTCAACAGGGCAAATATATGAGACTTGCCTAAAAATGCACTATTTAATAATGCTGTGAGCACCTCACAGTCTGAATCCACACTTAAAGCGACTTAGCATCAGCGGTCACTGTCAGGATTTTAACTCTAAATACAGAAAACTGAAGGGACCAAAACACAGAGTAGCGTGTTTGGCTTCTGTATAATAATAACAACGTTTAGTTTGTTTTCTCTGTCAGGCCGCTCACCTCTCTCCCTGAAAACCAGCCTGACAGACACATCTTCCTGTCACATGATGGCAGTTACCATGGTAACAAGGGCTACACCGGAAGCTGCAGTCATCACCATACATCCTGTCAGAGCAGACCTCCTCACACCTGGCAAGAAAAAAAAAAAAAAAAAAACCTGTTTAAAACAGTTTTAACCCTTGTGAATGTTATGCCACACATCGAAGAATATATGTAGATGGAACAAATGTTGCACTTTTAACATTCAGTTTCATACACAACATGAATTATACACAGTTTTTAAACCTAGAAACTGTTTTTGTTTACAGTTGTAAAGATGACAGCAAAATATCTTCATGTACACTAAATATTTTTAAAATACAGTTAGATTTAAACTTTTAAAGTTGCATAAACTCAATCTGTGCAGCCAGTTGCCTTATTAAGCTGCCATAGGAACAGGTATTAAATATGGATGGACAATACCACAATATCTTATGAACATATACTGATTCTAAAAAGGAGTACCCAAGAACTTGACCAGTGTTAAAGTACTGAAGAGATGTTGACCAAATTGTTGTTAGGTTTTCCCATGGTTTTTTTTTTTTTAAAGTGTATATTAGCTTATTTAAATGATATATAATATGGTCCCAATAATGTCCTGGTGTGCTAGAAGTCATCGGTGTTTGGCCAAATCAAGGCACTTTGGTCAAAGTGGATATATTAAACTTATAGAGTCTGACAGAGGTCAGTGTGGGTTCTGCTGACAAAAGCAACAGCAGTGCCGCGGTGCACATTTTAAAAGTGTATTTACGCTGTGCTTTGCTTTGCTCTGTTTCTGATGGATGCTGCATGTGATAAGTGCCTTAGCAGCTAATTAGGTAACACTTTCAACATGAATACATTAATTTTTTTTTCTTCATCTTGTCTGTGTTTTCCTCCTGCTTACAGGCACTGCACAGGCCTGTAGCCAGAAGGCAGAAGGGAAAGATGTTAAAGGCCCCCGCTTTTGGGTAAAGGTGCTCTGTGGAAATGTACTATCAAGGAAAATACAAGTATCAGATCTGGACAACTTCGACTGAGATCGGGGGTGGGGCGGGATTTGATCGGGACATCTCTAGTTAAAACATATACGAGAACTCGTAGAACTCCTACCACTCCTGTAACCTTTACTACAGCTGAAGTACAGCTTGGTCCAGTATACTAGAATGTGCTATATTAATCAAGCTATTGAACCCACCTGGGCCCAGTCCACCCAGGGTCACACCTCCGACAGTTCCCAGTTTCTGCATCACAGGGCTCATTGTTCCTGCAGTGTGGGCATATCTTGCCACACCTTTCTCCGTAATAGCCAGCCGGGCAAGGGCGGTCGCATCGTGTATTGTTCCAACCAGGCTTACAGGCGGCACACACACCATCGGTGGCAGAACAGCGATGGCCGTCTTTGCAGTGTCCACAGCTGAAGATAAGATATCAAGACAAAGTTCATAAAGTGTGATAATATTAAACTACAAGTTACACACAGTTCAACCTACCTCATGTTACACCCTCTGCCATACTTTCCAGCTTCACAGGACCGGTTACAGTAGACATCATGGTAGCCTGGCTGACAAAGGCATTGTCCATCAGCCGGGTCACAGCTGCTGTGTGCCAGGTCACAGTTACAGGGCTGGTTACAGCTTAGCCCCCACCATCCTTCCAGGCACTCACATGCTCCAGTCCTCTGATGGCATGGTGACAGGTAGCACTTGCAAGGGGAAAAACACTTTTGCCCCCAGTACCCCTGGCAACACTGGCACCGGCCTGTTAGCTGGTCACATGCACTGCTCACTGAGCCCCCACTGGCACAGTGGCATGGTTTGGAGCAGGTTGGCGTCCACCAGCCTTCATCACAGCTGCAGTTTCCGTGCAGAGGGTGACAACGTCCGTGGCGAGTGCACTTGCAAGGGAACTGGCACAGCGGACCCCAGCGGTTTGCGTTGCAGGTGCATTGGCCGGTGACAGGGTGACATCGGCCGTGTGGGTAGCACTTACACACCTCACGACAATCTGGTGCCCAAAACTCAGGAGGGCAGGCTAAATAAAGAGGTATTACAATAAATATTTTGTAAAAATTCAATAGAAAATTCATCTTTTTCACAACAACTTTCAGAATCTGGTTAGGGGGAAAATATGTGCTGTGTTGGATCTTTTAATACCGTCTCTGCTCATTCTATCCCTTACATAAAGAATATGCAAGGGATGGAAGAGAGGTGTAACAGTTTGTCAAATTTCTTGCTTTATCATTCTTTTGTAGCAGGATATTTCATCCATCATGAGGTAACTCTTGATGAAGATTCTCAGTCTTCCAGGTAGCAGGTGTCGAGACGATTATAGTACAGGTTCACTGGGCGGGTTGGTACCTTGGCGTACAATGGGAATGTGAATGCTGCTGCCCACCAGAGTGTGGGTAGCACCTTTAGGAAATGCTATTAACCCCTTAGCCACCCACATTATGGTCACCATAAAAGGGTAGATGGAACATTTTAGACTTGAACCTCAACTCAACTAGGAAAAGCCCACTCCAAAAAAAAATCTGCAGCTATAGGTCAAATACACTCAACAAAAATATAAACGCAACACTTTTGGTTTTGCTCCCATTTTGTATGAGATGAACTCAAAGATCTAAACCTTTTTCCACATACACAATATCACCATTTCCCTCAAATATTGTTCACAAACCAGTCTAAATCTGTGATAGTGAGCACTTCTCCTTTGCTGCGATAATCCATCCCACCTCACAGGTGTGCCATATCAAGATGCTGATTAGACACCATGATTAGTGCACAGGTGTGCCTTAGACTGCCCACAATAAAAGGCCACTCTGAAAGGTGCAGTTTTATCACACAGCACAATGCCACAGATGTCACAAGATTTGAGGGAGCGTGCAATTGGCATGCTGACAGCAGGAATGTCAACCAGAGCTGTTGCTCGTGTATTGAATGTTCATTTCTCTATCATAAGCCATCTCCAAAGGCGTTTCAGAGAATTTGGCAGTACATCCAACCAGCCTCACAACCACAGACCACGTGTAACCACACCAGCCCAGGACCTCCACATCCAGCATGTTCACCTCCAAGATCGTCTGAGACAGCCACTCAGACAGCTGCTGAAACAATCGGTTTGCATAACCAAAGAATTTCTTGCACAAACTGTCAGAAACCGTCTCAGGGAAGCTCATCTGCATGCTCGTCGTCCTCATCGGGGTCTCGACCTGACTCCAGTTCGTCGTCGTAACCGACTTGAGTGGGCAAATGCTCACATTCGCTGGCGTTTGGCACGTTGGAGATGTGTTCTCTTCACGGATGAATCCCGGTTCACACTGTTCAGGGCAGATGGCAGACAGCGTGTGTGGCGTCGTGTGGGTGAGTGGTTTTCTGATGTCAATGTTGTGGATCGAGTGGCCCATGGTGGCGGTGGGGTTATGGTATGGGCAGGCGTCTGTTATGGATGAAGAACACAGGTGCATTTTATTGATGGCATTTTGAATGCACAGAGATACCGTGACGAGATCCTGAGGCCCATTGTTGTGCCATCCAAGAACATCACCTCATGTTGCAGCAGGATAATGCACGGCCCCATGTTGCAAGGATCTGTACACAATTCGTGGAAGCTGAAAATGTCCCAGTTCTTGCATGGCGGGCATACTCACCGGACATGTCACCCATTGAGCATGTTTGGGATGCTCTGGACCGGCGTATACGACAGCGTGTACCAGTTCCTGCCAATATCCAGCAACTTTGCACAGCCATTGAAGAGGAGTGGACCAACATTCCACAGGCCACAATTGACAACCTGATCAACTCTATGCGAAGGAGATGTGTTGCACTGCATGAGGCAAATGGTGGTCACACCAGATACTGACTGGTATCCCCCCCCAATAAAACAAAACTGCACCTTTCAGAGTGGCCTTTTATTGTGGACAGTCTAAGGCACACCTGTGCACTAATCATGGTGTCTAATCAGCATCTTGATATGGCACACCTGAGGTGGGATGGATTATCTCAGCAAAGGAGAAGTGCTCACTATCACAGATTTAGACTAGTTTGTGAACAATATTTGAGGGAAATGGTGATATTGTGTATGTGGAAAAAGTTTTAGATCTTTGAGTTCATCTCATACAAAATGGGAGCAAAACCAAAAGTGTTGCGTTTATATTTTTGTTGAGTGTAGTACCACTGGTTTGTAGTATAAAATTGATTCTGGACTGGATCGTTCAGTTCAGTGACGCACACTGCCTTGATGTAACAGTGCAGTGTTACATGTATGGTCTTATCATGGTGACAATCTGAAAACAGTCATCAGCGGTCACATCTGGACAGTATTTCAGGGAGTTTTTAAAGCAGAAATCTGTAGTAATGAAATTATCTTTCCATCACATCAAACTGACCATTGTTGGGACTGACCATCTTCCTCGTCGGCTTCCCATGGCAGAATGCTCAGCTTTTAGCTATTAGGCTAATTAGCAAACTCAACTAATTTTACCTTTGTATAGTTGTTTGTCACGTCTTTCATTCAAATACCCATGAATGTCTTTCCATGTGTGTCTCTGCCATAAATGCATATATCATAACAAGCCTCATTATTAACAAACCAGACTTTTGTGCTATCAGCTAATGATGATTACCCCCCCGACCCCCGATTCTGGACTGCACACCTACATGGACTCTCGTCAATTGTTGTTGTTCTTCTGTTCTGTATTGTAAACCTTTTTGGTAGAATGGCCTAAGCAGTGGGTCACCCCTTTGAGTCTGGTCTGCTTGAGGTTTCTCCCCCTCAAACTGCCACCTTATCGTGGTGGGGGAGTCTGCGTTCCCGGATGATCCTAGGAGCTATGTTGTCGGGGGCTTCGTGCCTCTGGTAGGGTCTCCCATGGCAAACAGGTCCTAGGTGACGGGCCAGACTAAGGGCAGTTCAAAAGCTCCCATGACTGACACGAAATCAAAGACCGAGACATCACCTGGTATGTCAGAGCCGGGGCCTCACCCTGGAGCCAGGTCTGGGGTTGGGGCTCGCGCACGAGTGCCTGGTGGTCGGGCCTTAGCCTATGGGGCCCGGCCGGGCTCAGCCCGAAAGAGCAATATGGGCTCGCCCTCCTGTGGGTTCACCACCTGCAGAGGGGGCCATGGGGGTCAGGTGCAGAGAGGACTGGCTGGCAGTCGAGGGCGGGTGGCCCGGCGGCCCGGTCCGCACTCACAGCCTCTGGTCGTAGGGGGGGAAGGAGCCTGAGCTTGTGCGGGAAGTTGAGAGGTAGCGAATAGAGATAGTCGGGCTCACCTCCACGCAAAGCTTGAGCTCTGGTACCCAACTTCTGGAGAGGGGCTGGATGCTCCACTTTTCTGACATTTCTCACGCGGAGAGGCGGCAAGCTGGGGTAGCATTCCTTATTGTTCCCAAGCTCAGTCGCCATGTGTTGGGGGGTCACCCCAGTGAACGAGAGGGTCGTGTCCCTACGCCTTCGGGTTGGGGACAGGTCTCACACTGCTGTCTCGGCCTATGGGCCAAGCAGCAGTGCAGAGTACCCAACCTTCTTGGAGTCTCTGGGAGGGGTACTAGATAGTGCTCTGACTGGGGACTCCATTGTTCTCCTGGGGGACTTCAACGCCCACGTGGGCGGCGACAGTGAGACCTGGAGGGGCGTGATTGGGAAGCACGGCCTCTTCGATCTGAACCCGAGTGGTGTTCAGTTGTTGGACTTCTGTGCTAGCCACAGTTTGTCCATCATGAACACCATGTTCAAGCACAGGGGTGTCCATAAGTGCACGTGGCACCAGGACACCCTGAGCTGGAGGTCGATGATCGACTTTGCAGTCATATCATCTGACCTTCGGCCACATGTCTCGGACACTCAGGTAAAGAGAGGGGCTGAGCTGTTGACCGATCACCACCTGGTGGTGAGTTGGATCCGCTGGGACGGGAGGAAGTTGATCAGACCTAGCAGGCCCAAACGTATCGTGAGGGTCTGCTGGGAACGACTGGCGGAACCCTCTGTCAGCGAGGTCTTCAACTCCCACCTCCGGGAGAGCTTCTCCCAGATCCCGGGGGAGGTTAGAGACATGGAGTCCGAGTGGACCATGTTCTCCACCTCCATTGTCGATGTGTCCGCCTGCAGCTGTGGTCGCAAGGTCTCTGGTGCCTGTTGCGGCGGCAATCCCCGAACCCGGTGGTGGATGCCGGAGGTAAGGGATGCCGTCAAGCTGAAGAAGGAGTCCTACTTGTCTTTGTTGGTAGGTGGGACCCCGGAGGCAGCTGACAGGTACCGGCAGGCCAAGCATGCTGCACCCTGTGCGGTCACAGAGGCAAAAACTCGGGTCTGGGATGAGTTCGGAGAGGCCATGGAGGAGGATTATCGGTCGGCCTCGAAGAAATTCTGGCAAACCGTCCGACGCCTCAGGAGGTGGAAGCAGCTCTCCGCCAACACTGTCAATAGTGCGGGTGGGGAGCTGTTGACCCTGACTGGGGATGTTGTTGGGCGGTGGAAGGAATACTTCGAGGATCTCCTCAATCCCATCGTCACGTCTTCCGAAGAGGAAGCAGAGACTGGGGACTCAGAGGCGGACTCATCCATCACCCAGGCCGAAGTCACCGAGGTGGTCAGAAAGCTCCTTGGTGGCAAGGCTCATGGGGTGGACGAAATCCATCCTGAGTGCCTTAAGTCTCTGGATGTTGTGGGACTGTCTTGGTTGACACGTCTCTGCAACATTGCGTGGTGGTCAGGGACAGTACCCCTGGATTGGCAGACCGGGGTGGTGGTCCCTCTGTTTAAGAAGGGGGACCGGAGGGTGTGTTCCAACTACAGGGGGATCACACTCCTCAGCCTCCCTAGTAAGGTTTATTCCAGGGTGCTGGAGAGGAGAATTCGACCGATAGTCGAACCTCGGATTCAGGAGGAGCAGTGTGGTTTTCGTCGTGGTTGCGGCACACTGGACCAGCTCTACACCCTCCATTGGGTGCTCGAGGGTATAGGAGTTTGCCCAACCAGTCCACATGTGCTTTGTGGATCTGGAGAAGGCGTTTGACCGTGTCCCTCGAGGCACCCCGTGGGGGGTGCTCCGGGAGTACGGGGTCCGGGGTCCTTTGCTAAGGGCTATCCGGTGCCTGTACAACCGCAGCAGGAGCTTGGTTCGCATTGCCAGTAGTAAGTCAAACCTGTTTCCAGTGCACGTTGGCCTCCGCCAGGGCTGCCCTTTGTCACCGGTTCTGTTCATTATTTTTATGGACAGAATTTCTAGGCGCAGCCAGGGTGTAGAGAGGGTCTGGTTTGGGAACCACAGGATCTCATCTCTGCTGTTTGCGGATGATGTGGTCCTGTTGGCTTCGTCAAACCAGGACCTTCAGCGTGCACCGGGGCGGTTTGCAGCTGAGTGTGAAGCGTCCGGGATAAAGATCAGCACCTCCAAATCCGAGGCCATGGTTCTCGACCGGAAAAAGGTACCTTGCCCTCTTCAGGTTGGTGGGGTGTCCTTGCCTCAGGTGGAGGAGTTTAAGTATCTCAGGGTCTTGTTCACGAGTGAGGGACGGATGGAGCGTGAGATTGATAGACGGATTGGTGCAGCGTCTGCAGTGATGCGGTCACTGTATCGGACCATCATGGTGAAGAGAGAGCTGAGTAGGGGGGCAAAGCTCTCGATTTACCGATTGATCTACGTTCCGACCTTCACCTATGGTCATGAGATTTGGCTCATGACCGAAAGAACAAGTGAGTACAAGCGGCCAAGATGAGTTTCCTGCGCAGGGTGGCTTGGCGCTCCCTTAGAGATAGGGTGAGGAGCTCTGTCACTCGGGAGGAGCTCGGAGTCGGGCCGCTGCTCCTCCACGTCGAAAGGAGTCAGCTGAGGTGGCTCGGGCATCTTTTTCAGATGCCCCCTGGACGCCTCACTGGAGAGGTGTTCCAGGCATGTCCCATCGGGAGGAGGCCCCGGGGAAGACCCAGATCACGCTGGAGGGACTACGTCTCTCAGCTGGCTTGGGAATGCCTCGGGGTTCCCCCGGAGGAGCTGGGGGAGGTGTGTGTGGATCGGGAGGTCTGGGCAGCTTTGCTTGAGCTGCTGCCCCCGCGACCCGACCTAGGATAAGCAGAAGAAATGGATGGATGGAGCTTTCCCTTACCACTGTCACCTGTGTGCTTGCTCTAGGAGTTGGTAAGGTGAGACCTTACTTGTGTGAAGCACCTTGAGGCAGCTTTGTTGTGATTTGGAGCTAGATAAACTATGCTGAACTAAATTAAATTGAATTGAATGCTGAAACTGTGCACAACTGCAACACAACATGCACAACTGTGTTGTGCATGTTGCACAACGCACTGTAACCCTAACCCTGATATGCTCTACTGTAGGTCTTCCCTGCTGCTACACCTAGCATATGTAGCATAGCAATTTCTCGAACAGCAGTCTGTCATGGCGTCTTGTCATCATGTTGTAACCCATGTGGGTCAAAATCCTGAGTCATTTCCAGAAGAGTTTTGATCATATTTCCAATTTAAGATTGTGAATTGTTTATTTGAATACTAAGGAACAACATTATAGTGGCACAAAAAGACGTCCACTTCAAGATTTAAATGGAAAGAAATCAGAAGGAATTACACCTTTAAAAGTCAGGGTTCTAGTTGACTATGATTCTTCACGACAAGCTATAATGTGCTTTAAATTGCATGTCAATTACTTTCATATTTTTTGAAATATTATATTGTACACTTCAACAAGTACACAATTCCACCAAGACACACAGCATAGTGAATTGTTTACAACATATTCAAACTTACAGGTTTTACAGTGAGCACCGTAGTAGCCCGGTGGGCAGCGACACACTCCGGGATACACACACAGTTCGTCCTTCAGGCAGGCATCCTCACCCTCACACACAGCTACACACAATAATACACACGACAAATAGCACAGCAGTAAATAAGAAGGCAGAAAAAACACCATGTCAGCATGGAGGCTGTAAAAACACAAAGGAAGGGGAGACTCACGTATGGTGCACTCTCTTCCCGCCTGACGCCATCCAGTGCAACACACCAGTTTGGATGGTTCACTAAGGGGCAATATTGAGGAACAATCAGATGAAGCATTAATAGTAGGGAAAGGCGGTTTCTTTTTGGACAGTATTATGTTACGTTATTACTGCTTTTGCACAATATGACCCCTTTAATAAATATATGGATTATTTTAATTTTCAAATCTGCTCTTCCAAGTTAACTGGTTGAAAAACAAACATCACGAATCAAAGTTTGTTTTTTGTTTTTTTTACAGTTTCACATTTAACAAATCCATATCTATAATTAATGCTCATTAACACTTAACGGGCCTTCAGCACAACAGTCCGCTAGTTCACACAACAGAATCACAGTTTCCATTATTGTTAACTCATATCTTCATATGAAAATGACTTCATAGCCAGTAACAACTATCTGAAAGTATTTAACAAGTGTTTTGACTCGTGTGTGTGTGGAGTGAAACAGGACAGGAAACAACCCAAACCTGTAATCATGACAGCCTCAGCAGTGCAGGGCTGATCCAAGCTGCAAATGCTCCAAAATTATTCGTTTTCACATTAAGGGATATATGGCGTTTCTTTTTGGAATCATTTTTCCTTGGTGTTTCTGGCCTGGCATTGGTTCTTGTTGGCCTGATTACTCACAGTGATGACAATGAAACCAGTGTTCCGCCCACCGCTAAGGTGTAGCTACACTTATAGAAAACCAAAACTTCATACACATATTTAGGAGCTGTCCATCACCATGATGGACAAGGAGGCACTTGTTCAAAAAATGTTGCCTTTAAAGAGCTTCTTCAAAGATACAAGGGGTTGACTGCAGAAAAAAACTCTGATTTGCTTATTTTCGCTGTCCTGCAAACTATCAACCTTCAGGAACCATTACATGAGAGTAAGAAGGAAACGAGTGCCGGCCTGTACCTGATATTCTGGCAGACGTTCTTCCCATCAGGATCCAGAGTATTTGACAAGGACATCGAGCAGCAGAGCAGAGCGCCGAGGGCTCTGAGGAGACGTTTCATCTCCACGCAAATCCCAAAAGTCAAACCCCAGGCCACGTTTTGTCAGTACCAGATTCCTCTCTGCTTATTTCAGATTTGTCTCCTTCCACAGGGAGACATGTGTCCACCCTTCCCTGCTTCCACCCCTCTCTGCTGTCAGTCGTCTTACGACTCTGGTGCCGTCAGAGAGGTCAAAGCCCCATGTTTCCTTTTCCCTTTTCCTGAGGAAGTCAGAGCTGCTTCCTTCTATTCAGCCAGACAGAGATTTTTAAAGACAGTCACAACCTGTGCACATGAGTGAACTTTGTGCACATTCTCATACAAACACAGAGGCCTCCTTAACAGTCACCTTTTCCCAGAACACAGTGTCACCGGGGTTCTGGAAGATGACGAACAAAGACTTGGATCCCTAAGGGGTGAGGTCAAAGACCATTTTGAGCTCCTCTAAGAAAGTTGTTTTTGTGTAACAGTAGAAATAAATATTAGAAAATTCCACAGTTTCATGAAAAATTCACACTTGGTTAGTCAAAAATAATGCACACTGTTACAAAAGGAGTAATAAAACAACCACCGTACCTTCGTCAGCATTCACCGCTGTGTAAGATACAGGCTGACAAAGTAGCAAATTTTGAGTTTCGTATTTTTATATGATGACAGGAATACTCTCTGTGTCACAGTGATGTATACAAGAGGAAGGCTGACTTACTAAGACTTCTGACTGTCATGTAGAGACAAGCATTGCTGTAGTGTCCAAGGACATACAGTGCATCCGGAAAACTGACCAAAGATAGGTGCACCAAGCTTGTGGCATCATATTCAAGAAGACTTGAGGCTGTAATTGCTGCCAAGGGTGCATCAAGAAAGTATTGAGCAAAGGTGTGTGAATACATATGTAGGTGTAATTTCTTAGTTTTTTTATTTTTAATACATTTGCAAAAAAAAAAAACCTTTTCATGTTGTCATTATGGGGTGTTGTGAAGAGAATTTTGAGGGAAAAAAAATTAATTTACTCCATTTTGGAATAAGGCTCTAACAAAATGTGGAAAAAGTGAAGCGCTGTGAATACTTTCTGAATGCACCGTAGAATATCACACATTATTTTAGTGTCTCCAAAAAAGATTCTAGTCTTTGATTACCCCTTTAATATCCTCACATTTTTCCAACAAATGTAGTAGATAACAATATGCTCTAAGGGGTTGAGTTGACCATTAAAGGGTTAAAAAACAAACCCAAAAACAATGACATTTAATATAGAAACCATAAGACCATACTGGATAAACCCTCTGAGACATCAACCATGGTTGTTTTGAAGAGCTGAACTGAAGCTCAAGTTTGTTTGTTGCCATGTTGATGGTGCTTACATCTAAATTTCAGCCAACCCATAAATGAATAAAGAGGTGACTTAAATTATTTTAAATGAGTTATTTAAAAAAAAATTTTTTTTTATTTCGCCAAAATATCAAATCTAGGCTTTCAACTCAGACACACCTTCTGGCAAACTGTGGCCGAACATTCAGGTCTTCTTTGTAAGAAAGCCCTCCTCTAAACCACTTCATCATGAAGCTGTATAACTGGTGATACAAAATGCATTTTGACTGAAACATCCCAAGGCTAAATAAACCTCATTTAAAATGCAGAACAGAACCAGATGTGGACACAGTACACGATGTGCCCCACATAAGAAACAGCATTTATGCTGAGGACAGAACACACACAGCCGCCGGTGCTCCTGTGTCCAATATGAATCAGGACCTACTGTGCTTCACCTCTGAGGTCTGACAGGATCAGGTGCACAGTGTAACCACTGAACAGAAAGTGAGCCAGAAAACCTCCCAAACCAGTGCTTTATTTTGAGCTTTTATTTCAATAAAATTCAGCTGCATTACAATTGAGATTGTCGACTGTGTTAGAAATAAACTTTCTATTAAAAACCAGCTTACAAAAATGAATTTTACACACAGTAATGTAGGAAAATACAGTGTGGGCGTTCGCTGTTACAGTTCATTGTCTTGGATCAGTACAATACCAGCGATCTATCAGCTTTCGGAGAAAATAGAGGGGTGGCATGCAACATTGGTAATTACCTGCCCAGTTAAAGGAGGACACCACAAAAAAAAGACCTGCAGTTGTCTTTATAGTTCAAACATAAAAGGGAAATTTTGCAGAACATGCTGAAATTTTCAGGATAGGTCCATAAAAATGTATACAATCCCACACTTAACGCTATATAGCCTTTCAAATTTCACTGAACTGACAAAATTTAGTTTCTACTGAAATCCAAGCATTACAATGTCAGTTTATTTTGAAACCTGTTTCAAAATTACAGCTCATTTTAATGAAGAGAACATATTTACCTGGGAGGAATTCCATCTGCAGGAGTTGGCGTGTGTGTGTGTGTACGTTGGTGAGCTTTTGAAATGACCAGAAGCAGTGGTGGGCACACTTACGATAATAGATAATTATCAAAGATAATGTTTTCGTTATCGGATTATCTTTTTAGATAAATTTAAAAACCATCGGACTAATTATCTTCCGATGAATTACCGTCCGATAACTTTTAGACCGATAACGTACTAAACTAAGCTAAACAGTGAAAAACATTTTTAAAACTGTTAAAGCTGTTGAGACCTACGTGTTAAAAATTTCCTAATAAGCATGTTGTTCTACCCTCTGCAAACAGAAACCACTCTATCGTCTGTAAGCAAAGGAGAACTGGTAACCAAAAAAAAATCATTTCCTTTAACACCATACAAATATATCGCAATGTCACCAACTCATCCAGAGGCATACATGTTTAACTTATGGTTCAAATTTTAACCACTCATTTTAGACAAGTTATTTAAAATTATGTCATGTCTGAAGTTTATAAAGTGAAAATATCAGATATATGTTTTCGTTTTAAAGTAATGTGCTAATTTTTAAGGTTTTGGGAGCACATGCTGTGCCAGGCAGCAATGCATTATGGGTAGCATAAGGTAATCTCAGACGTTCACGACAGGACAAATGCATTCAGACACTCTGTTCAGGGTCCACAGATAACAGCATTAAACTCTAGTGCCTAAAACTCTTGTGAATATATTCTCTGGGTTTATAGACGTTAGTGTATTTGCGTTTGTTAAATTCCACGCATCTTAAATGTAGCAGACACGGATTATCTGGAATTTTGTTTGACATTTTTTCAAGGCCGCTACTGCCATCTACTGGCCAGGAGTGTTCATGGCAGTATTAAACGTCTGGGTACATGGCTGCTCTCAAAGTGTTGGTATTGTCCATTGTCCAGGCGCTTTTTGTGTGCATATATTTGTTAACTTTGTATTCTAAAACTACGGTTAGAAGTAATTCCGACTCCTTATCGGTCCACACGAACGAGGTTGGCGCCATGTTTTTAGTTTTTGTGGAAGTGACGACAAGAGAATAAGGCTCCTGATTGGATAGAATTTTAATCAGTACCGCCACCCAAAGGTTTAGCAGACTAATTACAACACATTTATATGGTTCGATGTGGATGGATTTTTTTTTTTAAACGACAGTGTGGATGAAGTTTTTTCCCCAAACTGAAAGGGTAAGATATTCGGTTTTACAAATACCCAACGTGTGTACATGGCCTTATGTCTGTGAAAGGCACTATATAAATAAATTTACTTACTTACTTACTAATATTGAGTGCACATTTTACAACATCATAAAAGTTTTAAAACATGCAATTGCGATGACACTTCCAGGACTCCGTAAAAATGCCTGTTTTTACAAATAAAAATGGAATATTTTACAAAAGCACATTTATCTTTAAACCAACATACGACACACGTCACATTAACGTGTTGGTTTACATAATGGATTACTGAACCAATCACTGTTTAGCACTTTTACCCAGAATGCTTTGCGATCTGTGTTTGTTACAAAACCTCAGAATTAGTGCCTTATTCAACATTAAAAGATATATGTTATATTTTAACTTTGTACAAATGACACAATTGACATTAATGGAGTTATTCTATCAGTATTTTCAAAAAACCATAAGTTAGTATGACTTTATTTTTCAAGACCTCTGCCTGACCGGAGTGTTGAAATTGATAGGGAACTGGCCTTATGACTGCTCTCGATGTGCCTCTGTGGTGGGAGCGCTGTTGTAAACAAGAGCTTCCAGCAGGGGCAGAATGTTAAAAGAAAAATGATTATGATTAATAAAGAGCTGATTTTGTGGATGCTCTCAGGATTTGTCTGTGCTGCTTCCTGCAGAGGGCAGCATGGTCAAACATTCTTGCTTATTCTTTAGGTCTTTTACTGCTTTTGATGCTTTCAAACGCGATCGTGTTAAAAATCAATTACAGCTCTTTAGTAACTGCGAATGTCCCATAGACAACACCAGAATTTATCGGTTATCGATTATCTGTAACTTCCGATACATTTTTGAGTGGTTTATCTTTATCAAAGATAACTTTTCAGTTATCTTATCTGTTATTGAAGTTAATTTTTTGGTTATCTGTGCCCACCACTGACCAGAAGTTACCTTTAACCTTGCGTGATGCGCGTACATGTAGTGAGCACGCTGACATCCATCAGATGTTTTGTAAATCACTTGTGTTATCTGGCTACAAAAACAATGTTTTTAGATTTAGAAGTGTTTATTTCTCCGTAGCTTTTCCATATTATCAAAAACATGTTAGATTTTCACAGAAATGCGGCCGTTTTCCATCGTTTTGGATTTTTTTGTTCAAGCGAATAACCAGATGATGTCACTGTGCCTTTCTGTACTCTGATTGGCTGTCACCATGTGTTTCTCTACATCCCTCGTGCAAGTCGGGGGAAGCCTCCACATGATCTATATGTCGCTCTAATAATAAACTGTTTGCGTCACTACTGTAAATAGTTCAATGCTGTTTGTTCTTTTTGAAATTTTACCCTCCTGGAGAACTATTTATTAATTTTTCTTGACAATGTGAATTTTGATCACATTGTCAATGTCTTGCTATGAATCCCTTATTTAAAGGCTAATAAATAAAATTATAGTGGTGCCAAAGAAAATGTTTTTCATGACTTAAATCTTAAATATTCGAAGGTTTGTATATCTCTAAAGTCCCCAAAAATCCTCCTTGTGGCTTTTTCAAAATCAAAGATGGTTTCCAAAATGGCCACACTTTCTTCGATAATACTCAGATTTTAACGTTTCGGGTCTAGATGACATGGACAGTGCTGTGAGTTCTCATATGGCTGTCACCTTTTGCATAATCAGTACCCAGTACAAAGTATTTGCTAACAGATAGAATAAAGAAAGTCCCAGAAGGCCTTTCACAAACCTTCCCAGCTGTGCTCCACAACTCTACAAACACTGGTGGTCAGGGTTTGTTTAAAAAATGTGGAATCTGACTGAAAGAAGAAATAAGCTAAAGGGTTAATTACATGCAAGTGAGAATTCAAGCAAAACTGAAGATTTAATGGCTCCTTAGATAATATATGGGGGTGTATGTTCAGGAGATGTTCTCCTGAACATACACCCCCATATATTAGGAGTTCACATCTAAAGTCTCTAGATCATGCTTGCCTTTGCTTGCCTCTACTGGTGGTTGGCTCTCACTGCGGTACTGTATCACTTCCTGTTCCGGAGCACAGCGGTGTTTTGCTGTATCTGTTAGCTGTTTAATCTGCGCAGTTAGATTGATCTAGTTACCTAGATAACGATTTGTTTCCCAGTGTAATCTTCACGTGCCTTAACTAAAGCACTCCCTCTGCTGAATCACCTCTAAATTATTTACACATTATTCACTTTGTGTGTTTTTAGGAATCCGCTAGCTTAGCGCAGCTACTAGCTCTTACCCGGTTTAGCATGGCGGCTTCTCCTGTCTCTCCTGCACTTTTCTGCTCTGGGTGTGAAATGTTTAGTTATTCCTCGGCCTCCTTTAGCAGTAATGGTACTTGTAATAAGTGTAGCTTATTCGTAGCTTTGGAGGCCAGGCTGGGCGAATTGGAGACTCAGCTCCGCACCGTGGAAAATTCTACAGCTAGCCAGGCCCCTGTAGTCGGTGCGGACCAAGGTAGCTTAGCGCCATTAGTTTCCCTCTGGCAGATCCCGAGCAGCCGGGAAAGCAGGCCAACTGGGTGACTGTGAGGAGGAAGCGTAGTTCTAAACAGAAGCCCCGTGTACACCGCCAACCCGTTCACATTTCTAACCGTTTTTCCCCACTCGACGACACACCCGCCGAGGATCAAACTCTGGTTATTGGCGACTCTGTTTTGAGAAATGTGAAGTTAGCGACACCAGCAACCATAGTCAATTGTCTTCCGGGGGCCAGAGCAGGTAACACTGAAGGAAATTTGAAACTGCTGGCTAAGGCTAAGCGTAAATTTGGTAAGACTGTAATTCACGTCGGCAGTAATGACACCCGGTTACGCCAATCGGAGGTCACTAAAATTAACATTGAATCGGTGTGTAACTTTGCAAAAACAATGTCGGACTCTGTAGTTTTCTCTGGGCCCCTCCCCAATCGGACCGGGAGTGACATGTTTAGCCGCATGTTCTCCTTGAATTGCTGGCTGTCTGAGTGGTGTCCAAAAAATGAGGTGGGCTTCATAGATAATTGGCAAAGCTTCTGGGGAAAACCTGGTCTTGTTAGGAGAGACGGCATCCATCCCACTTTGGATGGAGCAGCTCTCATTTCTAGAAATCTGGCCAATTTTCTTAAATCCTCCAAACCGTGACTATCCAGGGTTGGGACCAGGAAGCAGAGTTGTAGTCTTACACACCTCTCTGCAGCTTCTCTCCCCCTGCCATCCCCTCATTACCCCATCCCCGTAGAGACGGTGCCTGCTCCCAGACCACCAATAACCAGCAAAAATCTATTTAAGCATAAAAGTTCAAAAAGAAAAAATAATATAGCACCTTCAACTGCACCACAGACTAAAACAGTTAAATGTGGTCTATTAAACATTAGATCTCTCTCTTCTAAGTCCCTGTTAGTAAATGATATAATAATTGATCAACATATTGATTTATTCTGCCTTACAGAAACCTGGTTACAGCAGGATGAATATGTTAGTTTAAATGAGTCAACACCCCCGAGTCACACTAACTGCCAGAATGCTCGTAGCACGGGCCGAGGCGGAGGATTAGCAGCAATCTTCCATTCCAGCTTATTAATTAATCAAAAACCCAGACAGAGCTTTAATTCATTTGAAAGCTTGACTCTTAGTCTTGTCCATCCAAATTGGAAGTCCCAAAAACCAGTTTTATTTGTCATTATCTATCGTCCACCTGGTCGTTACTGTGAGTTTCTCTGTGAATTTTCAGACCTTTTGTCTGACTTAGTGCTTAACTCAGATAAGATAATTATTTAATCTATTTTTAGACTCAATTGGCTTTGCTCAAATGTAAATGAGTCCACCCACCACTTTAATCATATCTTAGATCTTGTTCTGACTTATGGTATGGAAATTGAAGACTTAACAGTATTCCCTGAAAACTCCCTTCTGTCTGATCATTTCTTAATAACATTTACATTTACTCTGATGGACTATCCAGCAGTGGGGAATAAGTTTCATTACACTAGAAGTCTTTCAGAAAGCGCTGTAACTAGGTTTAAGGATATGATTCCTTCTTTATGTTCTCTAATGCCATATACCAACACAGTGCAGAGTAGTTACCTAAACTCTGTAAGTGAGATAGAGTATCTCGTCAATAGTTTTACATCCTCATTGAAGACAACTTTGGATGCTGTAGCTCCTCTGAAAAAGAGAGCTTTAAATCAGAAGTGCCTGACTCCGTGGTATAACTCAAAAACTCGCAGCTTAAAGCAGATAACCCGTAAGTTGGAGAGGAAATGGCGTCTCACTAATTTAGTTGATCTTCACTTAGCCTGGAAAAAGAGTCTGTTGCTCTATAAAAAAGCCCTCTGTAAAGCTAGGACATCTTACTACTCATCACTAATTGAAGAAAATAAGAACAACCCCAGGTTTCGTTTCAGCACTGTAGCCAGGCTGACAAAGAGTCAGAGCTCTATTGAGCCGAGTATTCCTTTAACTTTAAGTAGTAATGACTTCATGACTTTCTTTGCTAATAAAATTTTAACTATTAGAGAAAAAATTACTCATAACCATCCCAAAGACGTATCGTTATCTTTGGCTGCTTTCAGTGATGCCAGTATTTGGTTAGACTCTTTCTCTCAGATTGTTCTGTCAGAGATATTTTCATTAGTTACTTCATCCAAACCATCAACATGTCTATTAGACTCAATTCCTACCAGGCTGCTCAAGGAAGCCCTACCATTATTTAATGCTTCGATCTTAAATATGATCAATCTATCTTTATTAGTTGGCTATGTACCACAGGCTTTTAAGGTGGCAGTAATTAAACCATTACTTAAAAAGCCATCACTTGACACAGCTATCTTAGCTAATTATAGGCCAATCTCCAACCTTCCTTTTCTCTCAAAAATTCTTGAAAGGGTAGTTGTAAAACAGCTAACTGATCATCTGCAGAGGAATGGTCTATTTGAAGAGTTTCAGTCAGGTTTTAGAATTCATCATAGTACAGAAACAGCATTAGTGAAGGTTACAAATGATCTTCTTATGGCCTCAGACAGTGGACTCATCTCTGTGCTTGTTCTGTTAGACCTCAGTGCTGCTTTTGATACTGTTGACCATAAAATTTTATTACAGAGATTAGAGCAGTGCCATGGGTATTAAAGGCACTGCGCTGCAGTGGTTTGAATCATATTTATCTAATAGATTACAATTTGTTTATGTAAATGAGGAATCTTCTTCACAGACTAAAGTTAATTATGGAGTTCCACAAGGTTCTGTGCTAGGACCAATTTTATTCACTTTATACATGCTTCCCTTAGGCAGTATTATTAGACAGCATTGCTTAAATTTTCATTGTTACGCAGATGATACCCAGCTTTATCTATCCATGAAGCCAGAGGACACACACCAATTAGCTAAACTGCAGGATTGTCTTACAGACATAAAGACATGGATGACCTCTAATTTCCTGCTTTTAAACTCAGATAAAATTGAAGTTATTGTACTTGGCCCCACAAATCTTAGAAACATGGTGTCTAACCAGATCCTTACTCTGGATGGCATTACCCTGACCTCTAGTAATACTGTGAGAATTCTTGGAGTCATTTTTGATCAGGATATGTCATTCGATGCGCATATTAAACAAATATGTAGGACTGCTTTTTTGCATTTACGCAATATCTCTAAAATTAGAAAGGTCTTGTCTCAGAGTGATGCTGAAAAACTAATTCATGCATTTATTTCCTCTAGGCTGGACTATTGTAATTCATTATTATCAGGTTGTCCTAAAAGTTCCCTGAGAAGCCTTCAGTTAATTCAAAATGCTGCAGCTAGAGTACTAACGGGCACTAGAAGGAGAGAGCATATCTCACCCATATTGGCCTCTCTTCATTGGGTTCCTATTAATTCTAGAATAGAATTTAAAATTCTTCTTCTTACTTATAAGGTTTTGAATAATCAGGTCCCATCTTATCTAGGGACCTCATAGTACCATATCACCCCAATAGAGTGCTTCGCTCTCAGACTGCAGGCTTACTTGTAGTTCCTAGGGTTTGTAAGAGTAGAATGGGAGGCAGAGCCTTCAGCTTTCAGGCTCCTCTCCTGTGGAACCACTCCCAATTCAGATCAGGGAGACAGACACCCTCTCTACTTTTAAGATTAGGCTTAAAACTTTCCTTTTGCTAAAGCTTATAGTTAGGGCTGGATCAGGTGACCCTGAACCATCCCTTAGTTATGCTGCTATAGACTTAGACTGCTGGGGGGTTCCCATGATGCACTGAGTGTTTCTTTCTCTTTTTGCTCTGTATGCACCACTCTGCATTTAATCATTAGTGATTGATCTCTGCTCCCCTCCACAGCATGTCTTTTTCCTGGTTCTCTCCCTCAGCCCCAACCAATCCCAGCAGAAGACTGCCCCTCCCTGAGCCTGGTTCTGCTGGAGGTTTCTTCCTGTTAAAAGGGAGTTTTTCCTTCCCACTGTCGCCAAGTGCTTGCTCACAGGGGGCCGTTTTGACCGTTGGGGTTTTTCTGTAATTATTGTATGGCCTTGCCTTACAACATAAGGCGCCTTGGGGCAACTGTTTGTTGTGATTTGACGCTATATAAATAAATTGATTGATTGATCATCTGGTAAAAAGTTTCTCATGCTGTGAAACATATTTAGTTCTTCTTACCTTTATGTAAAAAGATATGTAAGATAATGTAAAAAAATAAATAAATAAATAAATAAACTGAATTGGCGGCCATTTTGTACACCATCTTGGATTTTAAAAAGCCAGGAGGGATTTCGAGGGACTTTCAGTATTTGCTTCCACGTTTTCACGACTTATTCTGAAAATTTTAGCTTGCTCCATAAAACTTCCAATATTGGTCATTTTTGAGCTAATGCACTTGAGCTATTACAGAAACAAGTGGTTACTTTCTTAACAAAAAGTAGATCAGCAGAGGCCGGACTGTCAGCCAAAATGTGCATGTGTGTGTGTGTGTGCAAATAATGTACAGCACAAGCATAAACACACACGACCCCTAATTAAACACACACATGGCCAAAGCTCAGGCTCTGTGCACCAACTCACAGGGAAAAGTAGGAAAATAGACTTTTATCAAAGAAACCATTAATTTAAGGCTTATGAGTTACAGACTGGTGAGATAAAAATCCTGATTTTTAATAACAAAAGTTCCCCATTCTGAAGTAATCGGAGTTTTATTTCCAATACGTTATGATGTCTTTGGTATTTTAAAGCTATATACAAAAGACACATCCTTATGATGCAGATAATGTTGCTGTTGTATTAGTACCTGAATGGAGTGACAGGAAGAACCTATTTGTGCAAAATTAAAAGTGTTCCTATTAATCGGTCGCACATTAGTAGGAAGTAGGAACTGTGTTTTTGCATAGTAGGAACTGTAGTCGAGCAGAGTTCCTCTGCAAGCGAGAATAAGAGGAACTAAAGGGAAATGAAAGAGATCATGTCAAAACAGAGCAACACAATCAGGGCTGGACATTGACCACTTTTTGTCACTGGTCCACTTGGCTAGTAGCTTTGACAAGTTACTGGCCCCACCAAAATTCTACTGGCCCAGTATACGTGCACGACGCAAACTATAGCTGCAGAAATTTTTACATTTTGATGCAATTTCATGCATTCTGGTGCATTCTAAGGCTGAAATTAATGAACAATAAGACTGGACAAAATTGCCATTAGTTACAACTTCTTTGCATTTCAGTTTTTGTTTGAACATGTTTATATTTGAACTTAATTTGTATATAACTTTGTCTGTTACTTATTTACATGTTATTCATTGTTAAGCATGTCAATAAGACTTGTGCAGATTAACATTAAAAGTGTTAAATTGTTACTATTTAACCTTTTATTTTTGCTTAGTTGTAACTGACCCTGCATGCACTAATTTAATTTATTTTACATTTCACTTACCATTAAGTGCCGTGAATGAATTTGTTTTTAGTTGGAACTGACCTTTTCCTGGGTTTGAGTGGTTGTAATTTAAACATATTAGAGTTTCATTCTTTCAGAGCGTTCTTATTTACAAACCTCGGACTCACTGAATTTTGATGACAAGATGTGAAGAAATTTGACTTTGCCGCCGGAAAAAATGGTAAAACAATTTGAATTTTGTGAATATTTGTAGTGACCCGAGTGGGCCATCATTTTTACTCAAGGCCATCAAATATGGCCATCGGGTATTACGAAGGCTTTTCGTCCGTCCGTCTGCCTGTGTTCAGCATAAGTCTAGTTCTATTGCTGTCAGAGTCTTCAAATTTACAGGAACATTCTTGGGACACGGCCCTGGGCAAGTTAAAAGATTGGGCTAACTTTGACGTATTGTAAAGGATAAAAATTCACATTCTCTTCCTATTTTTATGGTATGATCTCACGAATATTAGAGTGGTGTTGTCACTTCCTGGTGTCGCTAGCTGCTAACTTTGCTTCATTTTTGATAAATACAACACTTTTATCATATATTATGTAAAGCTAGCAAGAATAAACACTTCTAAAACTGAAAATGCTGTTTTTGGAACCTAAAAACACCTCTGAAGTGATTTAGAAGACATTTAGCTGCCGTTGCATGCGCACTAACTTCTGCTAATTCAAAGCTAATTCCTCTCTTGTCAAAAGCTCATTTACATGCACGCGCATGCCCCCCTGCAGACGCTGTTAAAATGTAAATATGTTTATGACTGATTGAGTGATTGATCGATTGATAGAGGGGCTTTACTGAACATGTACAAACTGTACGTAAGACAATAGAATCTTAAAAATTAATGAACTGCAAATTATAAAGAAGACATTCTCGTACGGCCAAGGGTTTTTAGCATTGAGTTATATTATAAATTTACTGGCCCATAGTGGCCCGAAAGTGGGCCAAGTCACCGCCGGCCAGTGAGCAAATGGCAATGTGGAGCCCTGATAGTGTGAGAAAAGTTGTTGAAAATGGTCAGTACCGACCATTTTTGCTCCTCACAGTCGCAATGACGAGCCACCCTGACCGTTCTTGCTCTTTGGCCAACAGTAAATCTTGTTTTGATGGAGACGAGGGACTCGCAGGATCTCACAGGTCTCGGGTCAGTACCAAGATCAGGAAGACGGCCGCCGCTGCTCCTCCACCTCCTTGTCAACCCTCGGTCTTCGATGAGCTCCCAGGTAGACGGGGAGTCATTTGTGTGAGTGGGACTCTGCTGCTGCCCGACCACGTCAGGAAACCAAAACTGCAGTAGACGGAGAGAGAGAGAAAAAATTTTTATATATATATATATATATATATATATATATATATATAATATTATATACAGGTCAGATCTACTGCGAGGGATTATAGCTAAAGATAGACTGGAAAGATCTCAGGTTCACGGCAGCACCGATAAAGCCAGTGCTTTGTTTCACAGGTAATGCTGGAAATATAAAGGGACTGATATAATCTTTTATAAATTAATATTTAAATGCATAAAAATGTTCATTGTAATGACAGTCACATTCAGCTGAATGTTTTAAGTCAAGAGTGAAGACAAGTGTGTTCACAGACAATGATGTATACTTATGGATAATATCTACCATTAATGATCAAGTACTCCTTCCTTCCGAAAGGAGCTTCGAGGATCTCTCATCCCATCGTCATGTCTTCCGAAGAGGAAGCAAGACTGGGGACTCAGAGGCGGACTCATTCATTACCCAGGCCGAAGTCACCGAGGTGGCTAGAAGCTCCTCGGTGGCAAGGCTCCTGGGGTGGATGAAATCATCCTGACTACCTTAATCTCTGGATGTTGTGGGACTGTCTTGGCTGACACGCCTCTGCAACATCATGGCGATTGGGGACAGTGCCTCTGGATTGGCAGACCGGGTGTGGTCCCTCTGTTTAAGAAGGGGGACCGGGGTGTTTTCCAACTATAGGGGATCACACTCCTCAGCCTCCCCTGTAAGGTCTATTCTAGAGTACTGGAGAGGAGAATTCGCCAATGGTCGAACCTCGGATTCAGGAGGAGCAGTGTGGTTTTCATCCTGGTCGCGCACACTGGACCAGATCTACACGCTCCATTGGGTGCTTGAGGGTTTCATGGGAGTTCACCCAACCATCATGTGTTTTGTGGATCTGGAGAAGGAGTTCGACCGTGTCCCTCAAGGCGCCCTGTGGGGGTGCTCCGGGAGTACGGGGTCCGGGGTCCTTGCTAGGGCTATCCGGTCCCTGTACGAACGCAGCAGGAGCTTGGTTCGCATTGCCGTAGTAAGTCAAACCTGTTTCCAGTGCACGTTGGCCTCCGCCAGGGCCTGCCTTTGTCACCGGTTCTGTTCATTATTTTTATGGACAGAATTTCTACGCGCAGCCAGGGTGTAGAGGGGGTCTGGTTTGGGAACCACAGAATCTCATCTCTCTGCTGTTTGCGGACGATGTGGTTCTTTGGCTTCGTCAAATCAGACTTCAGCATGCACTGGGCGGTTTGCAGCCGAGTGTGAAGCGTCCGGGATGAAAATCAGCACCTCCAATCCGAGGCCATGGTTCTCGACCGGAAAAAGGTGCTTTGCCTCTTCAGGCCGGTGGAGTGTCCTTGCCTCAAGTGGAGGAGTTTAAGTATCTCGGGTCTTGTTCACGATGAGGGACGGATAGCGGAGATCGATAGACGGATCGGTGCAGCATCTGCAGGATGCAGTCGCTGTATCGGACCATCATGGTTGAAGAGAGAGCTGAGTAGGGGGGCAAAGCGCTCGATTTACCGATCGATCTGCGTTCCGATCCTCACCTATGGTCATAGATTTGGTCATGACCGAAAGAACAGATCGCGAGTACAAGCGGGCCGTGATAAGTGTTCCTCCGCAGGGTGGCTGGGCGCTCCCTTAAGATAAGGTGAGGAGCTCGGTCACTCGGGAGGAGCTCGGAGTCAAGCCGCTGCTCCTCATGTCAAAAGGAGTCAGTTGGGTGGCTCTGGCATCTTTTCCGGATGCCCCCTGGACGCCTCGCTGGAGAGGTGTTCCGGGCACGTCCCATTGGGGAAGGAGGCCCCGGGGAAGACCCAGGACACGCTGCAGGGACTACATCTCTCGGCTGGCTTGGGAGCCACCTTGGGGTTCCCCCGGAGGAGCTGGAGGAGGTGTGTGTGGATCGGGAAGTCTGGGCGGCTTTGCCTGAGCTGCTGCCCCCGCGACCCGACTCCGATAAAGCGGAAGAAAATGGATGGATGGATGGATGCATTAATGATCAGCAAGTTGGGTTAGGGGATCAAATGAGGATGATTCTGTTCAACTGAATTTTCTGGTGTTGCTGTTTAAACAGAGTGATTTTATAATTATTGTATGTACTTTAGTTTTCTCTTTCTCTGAATTGGCATACTGTTTAATGGATGTGTTATTTTAAATCTAAAACAGATTAAAATCTGCAAGAAAAATTGCTATATAATTAAAATGACTATTATTACTAACGGCTGTCAAAACATGTTAATTGAGATTAATTAATTACAGCACCCATAGTCCAATTCATCGCACTTTGATCCATTTGTTTTGACATCACTGACTTGGTCTGTAAATAGAGTTTTTGGGAACAATACTGGTTTGGATGTCCTTGCTTTGGACACTTTTTTTCACAGTTTAAACAGCAACAAACAGAAGTTTTTTTTTTTTTTAATAGCGTCAAGTAACAATAAAGTTCTCAGCACAATCACAGCGCTCAGATCAGGTTAGTGTTGTTCTCTGATGTGAATAAAGTCTCAATAATGTTTCCTGCTGCTCAGCTCCACATGTAAGTGAAATACCCGTTCAATACTTTTCTCACAAAATTAACTTTCTTTAATATCCAGCATCGGGAGGAGGCCCTGGGGAAGACCCAGGACACGCTGGAGGGACAACGTCTCTTGGCTGGCTTGGGAACGCCGTTGGGTTCCCCCGGAGGAGCTGGGGGAGGTGTGTGTGGATTGGGAGGTCTGGCGGCTTTGCTTGAGCTGCTGCCCCTGCGACCCGACTCCGATAAAGCAGAAGAAATGGATGGATGGATGGATAATATCCATCATCGATGTAATATAGGGTTTTTTTCGTAACTAGTGGATTTTTGCATTGAAACACTGGTTTGCTTTAACGATCGTTAATTAACAGCCACAGAAACTTAAAACAGTGTTGGAATGTTTGATTCATGATGTTTTTTTTAACCCAGATTTAATGTTCAATAGGTAGATTTGAAAATGAAATGCTCTTGGGTCCAGTACATCATTATTAATGGGGTCATAATGTTCCAAATCATTGGTTTATCTGTCTTTTACATTTCCATGGGTGATATTTAAAGTTCAACATCTCCAAAGTCCCACAATTCTATGAGAGTTTGACAGATATTCCCATGATTTAAGCAGAATTTATGTCTGACACAACTATGTCTAACATGCCCCCCCAAGATCTCAAATTTTACCTCAAAACACCGCCCCAACACACACACACACACGCACACACTTCCTCAATCGTCCAGGATTACTGTTGTATTCCAACATCAGGAACCCCCTGATATTCTTTCATTTATGTTTTTTTTTATGGGTTCTGGGTTCATTACACATGTAACTATCCTTGGTCAAGTCCTTGAAAAATGCTGTTATCACAAAGAACACCACCTTAAATGAATTGCTAATTTGAAATACACTTTGCAGTGGAGCAATAAATTATCATCATCAAATACATCTTCTTTTCTTTTGCTATGTTATGTTATTTGATTTTCTGTTTTCTGTTCTTCACCTTTGTAAAAATCTGCAAAAACTTTGTAACTGTTAGAGAGGGTCACCCCTCTGAGTCTGGTCTTCTTGAAGTTTCTTCCCAATATCATCAGAGGAGGGTTTCCTTACCACTGTCACCTGTGTGCTTGCTCTGGGTTTGTTAGGTTAGACCTTACTTGTGTGAAGTGCCTTGAAACACTTTGTTGTGATTTGGTGCAATATAAACTAAATAAATTGAACTGAATTGAAATTGTGCCTGTATGTTCACTGAACCATGTTTGCAGAGTTCATTGTCTGCAGCTTACTTTTATACATTAAAATATTTCAGTCATTGTTTTTAATAAGAGTGAAATTTTTTTTCTCATTGTTTTTGGATTTCTGAGAGCCTCATATTTTTACACATTCTTTTTCTGTAATACAAAATGATGTCACAAATTTGCATAAAGTCATAAACTACACAGATTATTTTATACATTAAAATATTTCTGTAATTGTTTTTAAAAAAAATTCTTCATTGTTTTTTGTTTCTGAGAGCCTGTGTATGGTTTTGTGATTTGATGGGTGAAATTTACAATATATACAGTTATATATATACACACACATACACAACATACATACTACATACGGGTCCAACAAAGAAGAATAATTGTTTCCTGTTGGGTCATACAGCAGGGCCGCAGTAAGCCACAAGTGTTATATAAGGATGAACCCGGGAGAAACCCACTTCCTGTAGCAGCAATCATCACTTCTTTTCTTCAATGACATCCACATTAACAACATGACAACTGCAGACTGTCATTCACTCCCAAAGAAAGACAACAAGTCCAAACCAGCCATTATTATCTGTTCGTGAACAGGAAATTAAAACGATTTGTTGCGCAGTCTAAAAAGCTGAGGGAATAGACGTGTACGTCAACGAACACCTGACATAAAACTGCAGCCATAGCAAGACAAGCCAAATCCTTCAGAAACACAGAAAATTCAGCGACTTGGACAAGGAATTGTAAAGTCATTATGGTAAGAGCTTTCGGACTGGAAAATTTAAGCGATTCATACTTGTTTATTATTGGTTATGCCTGTGTTGTTGTAGGAACTTGGGTATAATCAGTTAGCAAATGATGATTTAATGGAAAAGAAATTGAAACCAATCTGAGAAAACATAGACCTGAAGTAAAATTTGGATAACTTTAAGCAACTGCATATTAAGGAGAAAATGTTCTTTATTGATTCTTTATTGTTTATTCTGAGCAACCTTCATGAACATCATAAAATTAGACTTAATTTAATTGCTTTTTTTGGTTTGTGGATTTTTTTATTATTTTAATATGACATCAGCTGATTCACTTGAATTTACTTCTGCCACAAGAGCTCAATTTAAAACTTTTTTGATTACACTGCACATAGTTTTCATAATATTGAATATAACATTGCTCCGGATGTTTTTTTTAAAATATATTTCATCATTGTAAATACTTTACTGAAGAACAATTTAAGGATTATTCCTTTGACAAAGGGATATTCTCCATCATACATTTTAATAGTAGAAGTCTTCTTATGAACTTTTCAAAAATTCAAGACTGTCTAAAAATCCAATAAACATTTTTCAGTTATTGCTATTACTGAGACTTGGTTAAAAGAGGAGCAAGTTGACACTGTCCAGCTCGAAGGATATGATTTTTTTTTGCCACAAATAGGATGAAAAAATGGGGCGGTGGCATGGCGCTTTACGCAAGTTCAAATTATCAAAGTGAAATTAGACAAAACATGTCATTTTCTTTGGAAATGTTTGGATGTGTCACAATGGAAATTAATGTGAAAAAACATAATTATAAGCTGTGTTTACAGAGCCCGTGGATCAATATAAATACTTTTGTGGATAAATTGATTTAAATGTATAACACAATTCAAATAATAGCTTTTATTTGTTTGTGGAGACTTTAATATAGATTTCCTGAATCCTCATGGTCATTACAAATAACGTAATTTATCAACTCTGTGTTTTGTATGGTTTGTAGCCAGTGATCAACATCCAACCAGGAAACTACGAATACATCGACACTTATTGACAATATAGTAACAAATGCTACTGTAGGGAACATAACAGGTGGACTACTCATCAGTGATGTCAGTGATCATTTGCCGTTTTTGTTTCTTTTCCAATCATTTCAATAAAACTGATCAAAATGAAACTGCAAATTTCAAAAGGAAATACTTGATGTTACTATGACAACCTCAGAATGGCTTAATCATCAAAATTGGTGTGATATGTAAATTGAAGATGTTGACAATCATATGAACTATTTATTTGTATTATTTCCAATTTGTATTATAAACATTGCCCCTTTGTGTCAAAAATTAGAAATAAGCAAAAAACTGATAACCCTGGCCCAAAGGGACTCCAGAAGGCATGTAAAAGAAAACCTTTTGCATAAGCAGTTTATAAAACTCAGAACATGAAGCTGAAAGAAAATATAAGATATACAAAAACAAATTAACATTATGAGAGCTTTGTAAAAGCAGTACTATAAAAGAAAAAAAAGTTGATAATATTATCCATCTTATTTTTACACAAATTCTGACACATCGTAAAGAAATAAAGTTATTGCAGATCATTTCAGCGACTATTTTGTTAATGTTGGGTAAGAATTTATCAAATTCAATTGTATCCTCGAAAAAGTGTTTTTAGACAACAGTAAAACAATTAACACAATTCTGGATTCAATGTATATTAAAGAAACAGATGAAAACGAAATTATTGACACAGTTCATAAACTAAAACGAAAAAAAAAAAATCAGCTGACACTTTACATAAGCTTTACAACTTTGAATGTTTTTGATAAAGAACTACTGATTGTATTGTTAAACCTTTAACTTATATTTGTAATTTGTCATTAATGACTGAGAAATTTCCTTCCAAAATGAAAATAGCTAAAGTGATACCGCTGTTCAAATCTGAGAATCTAAGAGGTTGAACAATTTCATAACATCATAACTGTTGATCATGAACGCAGTATGGATTAGAAAATGTACTACTTCACTGCTTTAATTGATTTTGTTGAATAAATTACCAATGCAATTGAGAAGAAGCAATACGCTGTAGGAGTTTTCTTTGATTTGCAGAAGCATTGATACTATAATCACACTTTACTATTGGATAAATTACAGAACTATGGTATTGGAGGATTAGCTCTTGACTGGATAGCTAGCTATTTACACAACAGGTATCAGTAATCCATATTGGTGTGGCTAAATTCTGAATTTTGAGGATTACATGTGGGGTGCCCAGGTTGTATTATGTTGCCGTGATATCAAATCAAATCAAATCAATTTTATTTATATAGCACAATCACAACAACAGTTCCCCAAGGTGCTTTATATTGTAAGGCAAAAGCCATACATAATTACAGAAAAACCCCAACGTCAAAACAACCCCCTGTGAGCAGCACTTGGCGACAGTGGAAGGAAAAACTCCCTTTTACAGGAAGAAACCTCCAGCAGAACCAGCTCAGGAGGGGAGCAGTCTTCTGCTGGGACGGTTGGGGCTGAGGGGAGAGAATCAGGGAAAAGACATGCTGTGAAGAGACGAGATCAATCACTAATTAAATGCAGAGTGGTGCATACAGAGCAAAAAGAGAAAGAAACAGTGCATCATGGGAATCCCCAGCAGTCTAAGTCTATAGCAGCAAACTAAGGGATGGTTCAGGGTCACCTGATCCAGCCCTAACTATAAGCTTTAGCAAAAGGAAAGTTTTAAGCCTAATCTTAAAGTAGAGAGGGTGTCTGTCTCCCTGATCCGAATTGGAGCTGGTTCCCAGGAGAGGACCTGAAAGCTGAAGGCTCTGCCTCCCATTCTACTCTTACAAACCCTAGGAACTACAAGTAAGCCTGCAGTCTGAGAGCGAAGCGTTCTATTGGGTGATATGGTCTATGAGGTCCCTAAGATAAAATGGTATCTGATTATTCAAAACCTTATAAGTAAGAAGAAGAAGAATTTTAAATTCTATTCTAGAATTAACAGAAACCCAATGAAGAGAGGCCAATATGGTGAAATGCTCTCTCCTTCTAGTCCCTGTCAGTACTCTAGCTGCAGCATTTTGAATTAACTGAAGGCTTTTCAGGAACTTTTAGGCAACCTATAATAATGAATTACAATAGTCCAGCCTAGAGGAAATAAATGCATGAATTAGTTTTTCAGCTCACTCTGAGACAAGTCCTATGTCTGTAAAACATTCCTGCAGTTTAACTAATTGGTGTGTGTCCTCTGGCTTCATGGATAGATAAAGCTGGGTATCATCTGCGTAACAATAAAAATTAAGCATGCTTTCTAATAATACTGCCTAAGGGAAGCATGTATAAAGTGAATAAAATTGGTCTAGCACAGAACCTTGTGGAACTCCATAATTACCTTAGTCTGTGAAGAAGACTCCCCTTTACAGAACAAATTGTAATCTATTAGATAATATGATTCATCCACCGCAGCGCAGTGCCTTTAATACCTATGGCATGCTCTAATCTCTGTAATTAAATTTTATATACAACTGAGATACAACTGAGATACGCTGTGTTTTTGTAGTGGGGATCATTTGGAACAGCTTTTTGGACATGATGGAGAAGGAACTGCTACAATGGTTTGATTTAAACAAATTATTGCTTCATCTTGGTAAACAAAGTGTATTATTATATTCGAAATAAAGCTCAGGAATGTATGTAGAAATTTATTATTGAATGGTACTGAATTGAACTGCAACAGAAAACAAATTTAATGGAGTTTTTACTGATCATAAATTAAGCTGGAAAACCATATAAATTATGTTAATCTAAAATCCAAAGCCACTGCATTTTGTATAAGCCAAGACTTCCTCTCCAACATTCGTTAGTTACGCTATATCATCCATTACTTCCCATATAGACCTATTACATTGAGGTTTGGTGAAATACAACAAAACAAATACAATCCCATATTTTTATTACAAAGAAAGCTATAAGAGTTATCATAATAAACCATATCATGCCACAAACCCAGTATTTGCCTGTTTACACATTTTGAAATTCTGGGACTTGGTTGATTATATCACGAGACAATCATGTATAAGTTAAAATAACTTTTGCCTCAACTTGTCCAGGATCTGTTTAAAAGGAGGGAGTCCAGCTACATCTTGAGAGACAACATTAGTATTTGATAAATTAAACTCGAAATACTGTAAAAAGGTCATTGTGTTTTCCATAAAAGGTATAAAAATTTGGAATAACTGTTCTGATAGCATTAAATTATCTTGTACTTTAGTTGGCTTAAAAAGACTTTATAAAAACAATATAATTACTTATTATAGTATGATGAATTAGGTTAACTATGTTTGTTACTGTTTTTTTTTATTGTACGTTGCGCTACTGTTTGTTCCGTTGTGTTGAGATATTTTAGTTCACTGATTAATCTATATTGTCTGCTTGTTTTTTTCCCTTTTTTGGTATTGTTGTTATGAGTGCATATATATATATATATATATATATACACTCAACAAAAATCTAAACGCAACACTTTGGTTTTTCTCCCATTTTGTATGAGATACTCAAGATCTAAAACTTTTTCCACATACACAATATCCCCATTTCCCTCAAATATTGTTCACAAACCAGTCTAAATCTGTGATTGAGCACTTCTCCTTTGCTGAGATAATCCATCCCACCTCACAGGTGTGCCATATCAAGATGCTGAGTAGACATCATGATTAGTGCACAGGTTGTGCCTTAGACTGCCCACAATAAAAGGCCACTCTGAAAAGGTGCAGTTTTATCACACAGTACAATGGCCACAGATGTCGCAAGATTTGAGGGAGCGTGCATTGGCATGCTGACTGCATGAATGTCAACCAGCTGTTGCTCGTGTATTGAATGTTCATTTCTCTACCATAAGCCGTCTCCAAAGGCGTTTCAGAGAATTTGGCAGTACATCCAACCACCTCAACAACCGCCAACCACGTGTAACCCCACCAGCCCAGGACCTCCACAACCATCATGTTCACCTCCAAGATCGTCTGAGACCAGCCACTCGGACAGCTGCTGAAACAATCGGTTTGCATAACCAATAATTTCTGCACAAACTGTCAGAAACCGTCTCAGGGAAGCTCATCTGCATGCTCGTCGTCCTCATCGGGGTCTCGATCCGACTCCAGTTCATCGTCGTAACCGACTTGAGTTGGGCAAATGCTCACATTCGCTGGCTTTTGGCAGTTGGAGATGTGTTCTCTTCACGGATGAATCCCGTTCACACTGTCCAGGGCAGATGGCAGACAGCGTGTGTGGCGTCGTGGGGAGCGTTTTCTGATGTCAATGTTGTGGATCGATGGCCCATGGTGGCGGTGGGGTTATGGTATGGGCAGGCGTCTGTTATGGACGAAGAACACAGGTGCATTTTATTGATGGCATTTGAATGCACAGAGATACCGTGACGAGATCCTGAAGCCCATTGTTGTGCCATACATCCAAGAACATCACCTCATGTTGCAGCAGGCTAATGCACGGCCCCATGTTGGCAAGGATCTGTACACAATTCTTGGAAGCTGAAAATGGCCCAGTTCTTGCATGGCCGGCATGCTCACCGGACATGTCACCCATTGAGCATGTTTGGGATGCTCTGGACCGGCGTATACGACAGCGTGTACCAGTTCCTGCCAATTCCAGCAACTTCGCACAGCCATTGAAGAGGAGTGGACCAACATTCCACAGGCCACAATTGACAACCTGATCAACTCTATGCGAAGAGATATGTTGCACTGCATGAGGCAAATGGTGGTCACACCAGATACTGACTGGTATCCCCCCCAATAAAACAAACTGCACCTTTCAGAGTGGCCTTTTATTGTGGACAGTCTAAGGCACACCTGTGCACTAATCATGGTGTCTAATCAGCATCTTGATATGGCACACCTGTGAGGTGGGATGGATTATCTCAGCAAAGGAGAAGTGCTCACTATCACAGATTTAGACACTGGTTTGTGAGCAATATTTGAGGGAAATGGTGATATTGTGTATGTGGAAAAAGTTTTAGATCTTTGAGCTCATCTCATACAAAATGGGAGCACAAACCAAAATGTTGCGTTATATTTTTGTTGAGTGATATATGCGTGTGTATCGCAAATGTTTCTGTGAAGGCTCTCAGTTGTCCAGGTGGTTTCCATAGTAGAGAAACTTGAATCTTCGACTGGACTGGGTTGCTTGACACAACATTTCACTTCTAATCACAGAAGCTTCCTCAGCTAAATTTCTTGCTCTAGTAGTCTGTCTTCTGTCTTGACTCTTGTAGAGAATCGCAAATGGTAAAAGGGGTGGATGTTTATAAGCTTTTGCTTCTGCCTACCAGTGGTGGGCACAGCTAACCAAAAAGTTAGCTTTGATAACAGATATCAGCTAACTGAAAAGTTATCTTTTATAAAGCTAAACCGAAACTACCCAAAATTTATCGGAAGCTACAGATAACCGATAACTTCTAATATTGTCTCCGGGAGACTTCCACTACTAACAAGCTGATTTTGAGTTTTAACACCACGATCGCTTCCGGTTGCATTAAAGGCGACTACAGACCCAAACAATGAGTCAGCACTCTGTCTTTGTGCGCACTGCCCCCTGCTGGAAGCTCCTGTTACTACATAACTTGCAGCAGTGAAGCTCAACTCTCTTCTCAATAACAGTGTCGCCGTGAGGTGAGGTCTTGGAAAATAAGCAGTGCTGACTTATGGTTTGGTTTATAATAAAATTAATATAGATAGAATAACTCCATTACTGTCAATTCTGTCATTTATACAAAGTTAAAATATATCTTTAATGTTGAATACTGCACTAATTCTGAAGTTTTGTAACAAACACAGACAGACGCCAAAGGGATTATGGGTAAAATGTGCCTCCGCTAAACTTTGATTGATTGACTCATTCATTCTATGTAAAAACCAACACGTTAATATGAGGTTGTTGGTGTTACATATAAATGTGCTTTTGTAAATATGCCATTTTTTTATTGTAAAAAAAAACAAAGGCATTTTCCAAAAAAAAAAAAAAAAAAAAGCCAAGTTCTCATTAGATAACCGTCTGATATAGCCAGTGAATAAATAGAACACATCTACTGGTGCACAGATGCTCAGTACTTAAGCTGGGTTTACACTTTGCGTGTTTGGCCCTTTTTCAGCCGATTTTTCACTTGTGCGAATTTTTGGATCGCGCCGAGTTTCAGCTTAATCGCGCGTCCTGCATCGTGTAGTATACATGGAGTAACGAGCTGCATTTAACCTCTCACGGCCACCTCCCGATCAGCAATGGTATGGTCGGATGAAATCAAACCTGTTTGATATTCTGGTCGGCCGTATCCCATTGCTGAAGCGCTACAAGCGTCCAACCTATCACACTGTTAAATGTGCAAACACCGGAGAGCATATACAGTGATTATCTCTTGGGAGCAGCTTCTGTTCTTTTTCCCCCCTTTCTTCAACTCATGTAAAGTCTTGTATTGTTTTTGTTTTGTTTTTTGTTAAAATTTTGATGTCTCCCATCAAGAGTTTTTGTAAAATAAGAAATGTAAATAAAGTTTGAAAAAAAGCTTCTGTTTATGTTTTGCTTCTGAAACAAGAGTCCGACATGTGGTTTTTGAACGAACAATGTAAGCAGTCAGATCGCATTGTGCACTCTGAACTTTTACACCGTGCAGTTTTGTCATACAGTTTGAGCTGGAGCCGATTGAAAATATTGTACAGTGTCTGCCCAGCTTTAGGGTGAATACTGCCATGAACACTACTGGCCAGTAGATGGCAGTAGAGACCATGAAAACATGCCAAAACAAATTCCAGATAATCCGTGTCTGCTACGTTTAAGGTGCATGGAATTTAATAAATGCAAACTGAATTTCAGTCATTTTATATATATTACTCTGGAACAAAGACAACAGACAGTGTTTGGCATACGCAGGACTCTAAATAGCAAACAGGAATCGACTGCAATGATTCTAATTGAAAATAATTGAGAAGCAGCCCGAGCTTCTTCTGCCATTTTTACATAAACCAAACACAATACAATGTCTATAAACGCAGAGAATATTCATGAGTTTTTGGCACAATATAAAAAGACTTTAATGCTGTTGTCCATGTGGAGCCTGATCAGAGTGTCTCAAATGCATTTCTTCTGTTGTGAATGTACTGACATTACCCATAAGCCCCTGGAGAGCAGTTCCATACTAAAACCTTGAAAATTAGTGCATTACTTTCAAACTAAACATATCTGATATTTTCACTTTATAAAACTTCAGACGTGACGTTAATTTAAATAACTTGTCCGAAATGATTTTGGTTAAAATTTTAACCATAAGTTAAAACTGTATGCCTCTGGATGACTTGGGTGATATTGCCAGTGTATTAGTATGGGGTCAAAAGAAATGAACATTTTTCTTTTCTGTGACCATTCTCCTTTGCCTGCAGAGAATAGAGTGGTTTCTTCTACAACCAGCTCTCCTCTGTTTTGGAGGATAGAGCGGTTTCTTCTAGAACCTGTTTACACAGGACAGAACTGCGAATCTACTACAACACATTTAACTACGTACTCAACTGATTTTAGATTTTATAAATGTTTTTAACTATTCAGCTTTGTTTAACACATCTGCAAAAATACATTAGCGGTCTAAAATTATCGAACCAAAACTTATCAGAAGATAATTAGTCCAATAATGGTTTTCAAAGTTTCTGAAAAGCTAATCCGATAATGAAAACTTATCTTTGATAATTAGCGGCTAGCGGATTAGTGAAACTGTGCCCACCACTGTTGCCTACACTCTTTCGGGCGCACAAACTGGAAATTGCCTAAGAGTTTTTTTTGTTTTGTTTTTGTTTTATGAGAGTGAGAGACTTTTTCTTAAGTATGTGTAGTGTGTGTGTACGCCAAATAAATAATGAATTAATTCATTCATAAATGTGATTAATGCTTTAGATTAATTAATAGCAAACCTTGAATTATTAAATGTACTATTTAATTGCCTGACAGCACTGAAATGATACATGTGATTAATTTAGATTAAGTAATTCACAAAGCTTGTAATTAATTTGATTAATTTCTTAAATCACCTGCCAGCACTATCATTATTATTATTATTATTATTACTACATCTTATGACAGGAATAAACACACATATTATCTAATTAAATAGAACAATGAGCCCCAAAGTGTAGGCTGCAAGCCTCTGGTGGTGGCCCTACATGTGAACCTCAACAGGTCATAAAAAAATACATAAATCAGACTACATGTCTGATTTTCAATTTTGCAATAAATTTATAACAATCCCAACAACATTTAAGATTCTTTTAAAAACATGATCAGAAGTAATAAAATCAATTAGTGAGATTTAAAATACATGTTGTTATCCATTTATATGACCTTGTTTAATATAATATATAAGAAACAATTACAATCTGTCTCATGTCTTGGTCAAAATTGTGATTTAAAGGTTTGGATGCGCTGCAGAAAATTTCATACACAAAAGTGGACGGTAGCATTCGTAAAACTGGAATTTATGACACAATCTGGAATTTCTTAGTTGACTAAGATATTTTTATTCCCAATAAGGCATGAAGAAGAAAGGACTGCACACTCACAGGTTTCTAATGCGTGATCCGCAGGTTTGTCAGGTCCGTCCACTTCTGTGCTCTCATTCAACAACTCTTCTCCTCCTCATCACTTGAGAGAAAAACAAACCAAAACCCATGAAACATCCAGCCTGTTTATGATTCAAATATCAACCACTGTGAAATGTTTTAGCACCCCAACAATAACTTTGGGTTTACAGACGCATATTAAGAATCCACATGCGTGAAACAGGATGTGCACGAGGGACCTGCTGCATTCGTTCACGGGGATTCCGAGCATTTTGGCTTTAATGATGGTTTTCCTTTTTTTGATGGCTGATTTGACGGCTTGTAACAGGAAGCCAGAACACATCTCCTCGTTCACGATCTGCCTGCAGAAAAAAAGAAACACACAAATACCGAAGGTTTTTTCACAAATAAAATCATGATATTTTAGTTAGTTTTGTAATACAGGACCGTATTATTTGTGTTTCTTAAACAGTGGTGGGCACAGCTAACCAAAACGTTAGCTTTGATAACTGGTAATCAACTAACTGAAAAGTTATCTTTTATAACACTTAACCGATAAACCACCAAAAAAATTAGCGGAAGCTACAGCTAACCGCTAACTTTCAGTATTGTCTCCGTACCTCTCAGCTACTGACAAGCCGATTTTGAGTTTAAACACGCCAACGCTTCTGAGAGAATCAAAGGCGACCACAAACCCAAACACAGCCACTGAGTCAGTGTTTCTGTCTTTGTGTGCCCTGCCACTGCAGTAGGGAAGTGTCATTTACCTTGACAGCATACAGTGGTCCAGCCATGAGGCAGATGACTTGAAAAGGAAAGCAGGTTTGACTTATGGTTTTGATTTATAAACCAAATTCATCCGGATAGTTTAACTACATTAATGTCAAGTCTGTCATTTATACAAAGTGGAAAACATAACACATATCTTTTAATTTTAAAATAATGCACTAATTCTGAAGATTTGAACTTTTTTTTCTGTAGCAGCCTGGCAGCCAGGCCCTGTCTGCTGGGATAGAGTTGAGCTCAGCTCCTCTTAGCTGCCTCACTGCTGTGAAATGCATAGCAGACAGGAGCCAGCAGGGTTTAATAAATGTTTTTCACCATTACTAAGCATGTAAAAACACGTTAGCAGTCTAAAAGGTATCAGAACTAAATTTATTTGAAGCTAATTGGTCTAGCTGATGGTTTTTGAAGTTTGCTGAAAAGCTAATCCACTAACAAAAAAGGTAGCTTTGATAATTAGCAGTTAGGGGATTAGTGGAGCTGTGCCCACCACTGTTCTTAACCTCGAGGCATACTGACTTACTTGTTCACATGTCCATTGCCTGACTTCTCTAAAGAAAGCGGGTTGTAAAAGTGATGATTTACTTGTGTTATACTACTAAACTGTACCCCTAATTTTGCAATGCATTGCTTTGGCTTTGATATTTTTATTAATTTATATTATAGTGAAGAGATCTGATTTCTGTGTGAGTTCAAAGATTAGATTAGATAGAAATTTACTGATCCCTTGAGAAGCCTCCCTCAGCGAAACTGAGGTTCCAGCAGCACTGTATAGCAGCACACAGGGTAAGAAGCACAGAGTATCAAAAGTGAAAAAGAAAAACAGTTTGCAAATATAATACACAATATAAATACCAGATATACAGTAGTGTTCAGAATAATAGTAGTGCTATGTGACTAAAAAGATTAATCCAGGTTTTGAGTATATTTCTTATTGTTACATGAGAAACAATGTACCAGTAAATTCTCACAAATCCAACAAGACCAAACATTCATGATATGCATACTCTTAAGGCTATGAAATTGGGCTATTAGTAAAAAAAAAAATATAAAAGGGGGTGTTCACAATAATAGTAGTGTGGCATTCAGTCAGTGAGTTTGTCAATTTTGTGGAACAAACAGGTATGAATCAGGTGTCCCCTACTTAAGGATGAAGCCCACCTGTTGAACATGCTTTTCTCTTTGAAAGCCTGAGGAAAATGGGACATTCAAGACATTGTTCAGAAGAACAGCGTAGTTTGATTAAAAAGTTGATTAGAGGGGGGGAAAACTTATACACAGGTGCAAAAAATTATAGGCTGTTCATCTACAATGATCTCCAATGCTTTAAAATGGACAAAAAAAAAAAAAAAAAAAAACAGAGACGCATGGAAGAAAACGGAAAACAAACATCAAAATGGATAGAAGAATAACCAGAATGGCAAAGGCTCACCCATCGATCAGCTCCAGGATGATCAAAGAAAGTCTGGAGTTACCTGTAAGTGCTGTGACAGTTAGAAGACGCCTGTGTGAAGCTAATTTCTTTGCAATAATCCCCCGCAAAGTCCCTCTGTTAAATAAAAGACATTTGCAGAAGAGGTTACAATTTGCCAAAGAACATCAATTGGCCTAAAGAAAATGGAGGAATATTTTGTGGACTGATGAAAGTAAAATTGTTCTTTTTGGGTCCAAGGGCCACAGACAGTTTGTGAGACAACCCCCAAACTCTGAATTAAAGCCACAGTTCACAGCGAAGACAGTGAAGCATGGTGGTGCAAGCATCATGATATGGGCATGTTTCTCCTACTATGGTGTTGGGCCTATATATCGCATACCAGGTATCATGGATCAGTTTGGATATGTCAAAATACTTGAAGAGGTCATGTTGCCTTATGCTGAAGAGGACATGCCCTTGAAATGGGTGTTTCAACAAGACAATGACCCCAAGCACACTAGTAAACGAGCAAAATCTTGGTTCCAAACCAACAAAATTAATGCCTCGCAGATGTGAAGAAATCATGAAAAACTGTGGTTATACAACTAAATACTAGTTTAGTGATTCACAGGATTGCTAAAAAAGCAGTTTGAACATAACAGTTTTGAGTTTGTAGCATCAACAGAAGATGCTACTATTATTGTGAACACCCCCTTTTCTACTTTTTTTTTTTTTTTTTACTAATAGCCCAATTTCATAGCCTTAGGAGTGTGCATCTCATGAATGCTTGGTCTTGTTGGATTTGTGAGAATCTACTCAATCTACTGGTACCTTGTTTCCCATGTAACAATAAGAAATATACTCAAAACCTGGATTAATCTTTTTAGTCACATAGCACTACTATTATTCTGAACACTACTGTACTGCTCAGTACTGGTTTACTGGCTACTACTGTTAATCCTCCTGTTAAAGGGGTTGATTTTAAAATTTTAAACAGGGAAGAAATTACATTTTGTCAAAGTCCAGTGATGTGTAGACTTTCTACATCTATTGTATATCAAAAGTTTTACAGGGAATTAGGCAAAGTGTGTTGACTTTAATTTGTTAGTTTTTGTGTGTTAGTTTTTGTGTTTGTGCCAAGTTCTCTGGGTCCTTGACCTCTGAGATCAAGAGATGCCTGGAAGAGTTTGTGGAGTCCTACGGTCTCTGGATAGAGGTGTGTGAGGATGCGTAATCTTTGCAGGAGAATGAAGGTCCAAGTCTCTGAGGTCTTGGTCTTGTCTTACTGTGTGGTTATGAGACTTGGACACTAACGTAAATCAGATGCAAATCGTGAATTACCTGCAAACCATGAACTGCAAAATGTGAATATGAAAAAATATCCCCCGAAACGTGAACACAGGTCTCGCAAAACGTAAGCTGCACAACGTTACATATCAATCAATCAATCAATTTTTTTTATATATAGCGCCAAATCACAACAAACAGTTGCCGCAAGGCGCCTTATACTGCAAGGCAAGGCCATACATAATTATGTAAAACCCCAACGGTCAAAACGACCCCCTGTGAGCAAGCACTTGGCTACAGTGGGAAGGAAAAACTCCCTTTTAACAGGAAGAAACCTCCAGAACCAGGCTCAGGGGGGGCAGTCCTCTGCTGGGACTGGTTGGGGCTGAGGGAGAACCAGGAAAAGACATGCTGTGGAGGGAGCAGAGATCAATCACTAATGATTAAATGCAGAGTGGTGCATACAGAGCAAAGAGAAAGAAACAGTGCATCGTGGGAACCCCCCAGCAGTCTACGTCTATAGCCGCATAACTAAGGGATGGTTCAGGTCACCTGATCCAGCCCTAACTATAAGCTTTAGCAAAAAGGAAAGTTTTAAGCCTAATCTTAAAAGTAGAGAGGGTGTCTGTCTCCCTGAT